>NC_091458.1:156091495-156236495 GCF_027789765.1 Dendropsophus ebraccatus
ATACTGTTACTAAGCAAACCCACCAATATTTCCTATACTACAAGTATATAAGTAACAAATAATATCACCCCACCATGAGCACGGCCATTATCACCACAGTGACTAATACCGCTACACTGTGACTGAATACAATCCACTATATACAACACTAATATTACCAATAATACCAGAATACACAGGACGAGTAATACCATCACACCATGCCCACGGTGACTGGCAGGGGCGTAGCTAATGTCTCCTGGGCCCTGGTGCGAGAGGCCAACTTGGGCCCCCCCCCCCCTCCTTTCACGACCAAGTGATGCTGTTGTGTGTGTGTGTGTGTGTGTATGTGTGTATATATATATATATATATATATATATATATATATATAATATATATATATATATATATACACACAGTGGTGCCTTGGATTATGAGCATAATTCGTTCCAGGACCGTGCTTGTAATCCAAATCCACTCTTAAACCAAAGCAAATTTTCCTATAAGAAATCATGTAAATGCAGACAATTGGTTCCACACCCCAAATATATTTATTATTCTGTACTGTACAGTAATGGAGAGGATGGGAAACACAAGGGCTGACAGAGACTGCAGGGAGCATGAAGGAATGAGCAGGGCAGATGTGGGCACATACATGCAGCACTCTCTGTCCGGGGAGAGAGGGGTTACAGCTATGGAGAGATTACCCCCCCCCCCACACACAGTCCTGTCCCCTGATGTAAGCCCCAGCCTGAAGGGGATCTGCTATGATTTGGAAGGTGTTTAGAGTACAGTGCTGTAGACCCCGCTATGCAGGCCATGCCCCTTCTCCACTCGCGCTCCCACCCAATACAGGAAGTTCTTAAACCAAAGCAATGCTCTTAAACCAAGTCACAATTTTGAAAAACTGTGAGCTCTTAAACCAAAACGCTCTTAAACGAAGTTACTCTTAAACCAAGGTACCACTGTATATATATATATATATATATATATATATATACATATACACACACCAAGACAGATATTACCTATTACCGCCATACTGTTACCGACCAAATCCTGTATACTGAGACCAATATTACCAGTAATACCAGTATATAGGGAGGAAACATTACCGCCACACCACAACCACTACCATCACCACCATATTGTTACTGACCAAATCCAGTATACTAAATCACCTCATCCAGTCATATAGAGGTGGCCCCAGCTCTACACAGGCTCTATACACCATATACATTACTGTGCAGTTATATCAGGTGACTCACAGGAGACGTCTTTTCTGATCGGAGTTCTTTCCTTCTCATCTTCTTCACCATCCGTCCTAGGCCGTTATGAGAACTTCTCCGAGCCACGAATCCACAGAATCTGCCAGACAGACATATTAGGCTCCACACTCTGACACCATCTCCATCTTTCTACACACTGCACATCTGTACTGTCCCCTTTACACCCTCATTTAGTGGGTAGCCCTGACTCTATGTGACCTCCTAATAATATATGCCCCCTCTGTGTATTCCCTCTCCCCCTATGTTGCCCCCCCAAATAGATGGCCCCCTCTACCCCCTCCCTTATAGATGGCCCCCTCTACCCCCTCCCTTATAGATGGCCCCCTCTACCCCCTCCCTTATAGATGGCCCCCTCTACCTCCTCCCTTATAGATGGCCCCCTCTACCCCCTCCCTTATAGATGGCCCCCTCTCTCCTCACCCTCCCTTATAGATGGCCCCCTCTCCCCCCACCCTCCCTTATAGATGGCCCCCTCTCCCCCCACCCTCCCTTATAGATGGTCCCCTTCCCCCCCCCCACCCTCATAGATGGCTCCTCTTTCCCCCCCACCCTCATAGATGGCCCCCTCCTTCCCCCCACCCTCATAGATGCCCCCCTCCTTCCCCCCACCCTCATAGATGCCCCCCTCCTTTCCCCCCACTTTCATAGATGCCCCCCTCCTTTCCCCCCACCCTCATAGATGCCCCCCTCCTTTCCCCCCACCCTCATAGATGCCCCCCTCTTTCCCCCCACCCTCAAAGATGGCCCCCTCCTTTCCCCCCACCCATATAGGCTGATAAAAAAAAAAACTTAACTCACCTGACATCGCGCTCCCACGTTGATCCTCACTCTTTCGATCTGTCCCCGGCTGCTGCGCGGCTGCCGCGTCTTATCCCCGGCAGCGCGCGCATCCCAGAACTCCCTGCGCGCCGGAAACCGGAAGTCAGGGCCCAAGGCGCGCAGGGAGTTCTGGGATGCGCGCGCTGCCGGGGGTAAGACGCGACACCCCCGGCAGCCGCGCAGCAGCCGTGGGAAAGACGGAGCCAGACTCTTGTGACCGCAAGCAAAAACAATGCTTGCGGTCACAAGAGTGATTGATCGGGGGGCCCCGCGGGCCCCCCTTGTGGCGGGCCCGGTCGCGGCGGCGACCCCCGCGACCACGGTGGCTACGCCACTGGTGACTGGATAATACCACTATACCATCACAACATGCCCACTACTCTCACCATACAGTGACTGGATAATACCACTATACTGTCACCAAATAACAGCCATCATATAAACACCAATATTCTCCCAAAGCAGTGACCATAGAACACAGGTGTCACACTTCGTCCCTCCAGCTGTTACAAAACTACAATCCCCATCATGCCTGGACAGCTAAAGCATGACGGGAATTGTAGTTTTGCAACACCTGGAGGGCCGAAGTGTGACACCCCTGATACTGAGGTAGATCCCAGCTGTGTAAAGGTTTTGCAGACATTATAAGTGATTATAGTGCAGTTACATCCTGTCACTCACAGTAGGCGTCTTCTCTGCATGACCAGACGTCCACTTTTCCTTTTCTTCTCCATCTGGCTCCGGCCATCATGAAGGCTTCTCTGGCCATGACGCCTCTCCACGGGATCTGTCAGACAGACATTTTAGGCTTCATGCTCCAGCAACATCCTCATCTATACATCCCTCCATATAGAATAGCTCCCCCTGCATAACCCCATATAGAATAGCCCCCCCCCCCCCGCTGTACATCCCCCCATATAGAATGCCCCCCCCCGCTGTACATCCCCCCATATAGAATAGCCCCCCCCCGCTGTACATCCCCCCATATAGAATAGCCCCCCCCCGCTGTACATCCCCCATATAGAATAGCCCCCCCCCCTGCTGTACATCCCCCCATATAGAATAGCCCCCCCGCTGTACATCCCCCCATATAGAATAGCCCCCCACATCCCCCCTATATAGAATAGCCCCCCTGCACCCCCTAAATAGAATAGCCCCCCTGCACCCCCCCTCAATAGAATAGCCCCCCTGCACACACACCCCTCAAAAGAATAGCCCCCCTGCACATCCCCCTCAATAGAATAGCCCCCTGCACACACACCCCTCAATAGAATAGCCCCCCTGCACCCCCCTAAATAGAATAGCCCCCCTGCACACGCACCCCTCAATAGAATAGCCCCCAAGCACCCCCCTCAATAGAATAGCCCCCTGCACACGCACCCCTCAATAGAATAGCCCCCAAGCACCCCCCTAAATAGAATAGACCCCCTGCACACCCCCTAAATAGAATAGACCCCCTGCACCCCCCTAAATAGAATAGCCCCCCTGCACACGCACCCCTCAATAGAATAGCCCCCAAGCACCCCCCTCAATAGAATAGCCCCCTGCACACGCACCCCTCAATAGAATAGCCCCCAAGCACCCCCCTAAATAGAATAGACCCCCTGCACACCCCCTAAATAGAATAGACCCCCTGCACACCCCCTAAATAGAATAGACCCCCTGCACACCCCCTAAATAGAATAGCCCCCCTGCACACACACCCTAAATAGAATAGACCCCCTGCACACCCCCTAAATAGAATAGACCCCCTGCACACCCCCTAAATAGAATAGCCCCCCTGCACACCCCCTAAATAGAATAGCCCCCCTGCACCCCCCTAAATAGAATACCCCCCCTGCACCCCCCTAAATAGAATAGCCCCCCTGCACCCCCCTAAATAGAATAGCCCCCCTGCACACCCCCTAAATAGAATAGCCCCCCTGCACACCCCCTAAATAGAATAGCCCCCCTGCACCCCCCTAAATAGAATACCCCCCCTGCACACCCCCTAAATAGAATAGCCCCCCTGCACCCCCCTAAATAGAATAGCCCCCCTCCCCCCCTAAATAGAATAGCCCCCCTGCACACACACCCTAAATAGAATAGACCCCCTGCACACACACCCTAAATAGAATAGACCCCCTGCACACCCCCTAAATAGAATAGCCCCCTCCCCCCCTCAATAGAATAGCCCCCCTGCACACACACCCCCATAGAATAGCCCCCTCTGCGTGCCTCCCCCCTCCCGCTGTGTGGCCACATGTGAAGGGGTTAAAGAGAAAAAAAAAAACATTCTCACCTCACCTCGCTCCCCAGCAGCTTCTTCCTCAGCTTGGATCTTCGGTCCACGTCCACTGCTGCTGTTTCATCTTGCGGTGGCGGCGGCAGCGACCCCTCTCCTCTCTGTCCTCCAGGTCCTCAGCGGCGCGTCAGGGAAGTGACGTCAGCCGCTGGGGGCCTGGTGATGTAGGTGCCTGCAGACGTGCCTGCGCGCGCGGCACGTCTGCGGCCTAGGCATCGGGGGGGGATCAGGAGGGGCGGAGACACACCACCGCAGCCCCCTCCCGCCATCACAGCCCTCTCACCTCGGCCCGGCTTGCCCGCCCCTGCCCGCTCCTGACGTGCTCCTTCAACTAACGAGGGGCCGCTGCGGCCGGCCGCATCGGCCCCACGTTGATTAGATTGGAGGAGCACGTCAGTAGCGGGCAGGGGCGGGCAAGCCGGGCCGAGGTGAGCGGGCCGCAGCGGTGATCTTTTTTTTTTTTTTTTTCATTATCCAGCCCGGGCGGCCCACGGACTGGTAATCTGGCCAGCCCAGCGGGCATTTGCCCGCCCTGCCAGATTACCAGTCCGGGCCTGCTGCTCATCACCTAGACAGAATGGAGAGATAGATCCCAGCGGAGGGATGAAAGTGAAGGGTCCCTGCTGCAGGTGCACGGTGGCTAAGCATTTCGGGGGTAAGCAAGGGCTGGGGGGCTGGGGGCCCCGACACTTTCCCAAGTAAGCAGTGTGCTGACGCTGCATGCATTGTCACTGTGGGCTGTATAAATTAAGGGATGCACTGTTACTTTTGACTGTATATAGTATATTATGGGATGCACTGTCACTGTGGGCTGTATATACTATTAGATGCATTGTCACTATGGGTTATATATATTATGGGATGCACCAGGGGCAGACACAGACTGCATAGGGCCCCTGTTCAAAACATTTTCCTAGCCCCCCCCCCCCCCCCCCCCCCCTTTGTTTCCCACCAACCTTTTTCACTTCGGGCACCCCTAGTAAATGTTCTACAAAATAAAAAAAAACTGCAATTTAGTGACTCACAGGTGATGTCTTCTTTGATCTGAGGGGGCACTTTCCTTTTCCTCTCTATCTTCTATGACCTCCCATACAGTAATAACATCCCCTTCTATGACCCCCCATATAGTAATAGTGCCCCCAGCTGTGCCCTCTATAGTAGTAATGCCCCCTGTTGTGACCCCCTATAGTAACAATGCCCCCTGCTGTATACAGTCCCCATGGTGAAAGGAGGAGAAAGCATCATCATACTACTCCCCCCTTCATCCTCCTGCCCCTCCATCATCATACTACTCCCCCCTTCATCCTCCTGCCCCTCCATCATTATACTACTTCCCCCTTCATCCTCCTTCCCCTCCATCATCATACTACTCCCCCCTTCATCCTCCTGCCCCTCCATCATCATACTACTCCCCCCTTCATCCTTCTGCCCTTCCATCATCATACTACTCCCCCTTATCCTTATGCCCCTTCATAATCATACTACTCCCCCTTCATCCTCCTGCCCCTCCATCATCATACTACTACTCCTATCATCCTCCTTCCCCCTATATCATCATACTACTAGCCCCTTTATGCTCCTGCCCCTCCATCATCATTCTACTACCCCCTTCATCATCCTCCTCTCCCTACATCATCATAGTACTACCCCTCTCTTCCTCTTTCCCTTGCATCCTCATATTACTTCTCCCTTCATCCTCCTCCTGCCCCTTCATCATCATACTTCTACCTCCTTTGCTACATCATTGGCTCAGCTTTGTTGTGTCATGCGGGTATCAGCTCTGCTACATCACTGGCTCAGCTCTGCTGTGTCATGTGGGTATCAGCTCTGCTTCATCACTTGCTCAGCTCTGCCGTGTCATTGGCTCTGCAAGGCTCTGCGAGGTCACTGGCTTAGCTCTGCTGTGTCATGCGAGTATAGGCTCTGCTAGGTCACTGGTTCAGCTTTACTGTGTCATTCGATTATCGGCTCTGCTAGGTCACTGGCTCACTTTTACTGTCTCATTTGATTAACGGCTCTGCTAGATCACTGGCTTAGCTTTGCTGTATCATGCGGGTATCGGCCCTGCTATATCAGTGGCTCAGCTCTGCTGTGTCTTGCAGGTATCGGCTCTGCTGCATTACTGGCTCAGCTCTGCTTTGCCATGCTGGTATTGGCTCTGCTACATCTCTGGCTCAGCTCTCCTGTGCCATGCTGGTATCGGCTCTGCTAGATTGCTCAGCTTGCGTGTATCGACTCTACTACATCACTGGCTCGGCTCTACTGTGCCATCGGCTCTGCTAGGTCACTGGTTCAGCTCTGCTGTGTCATGCGGGTATTGGTTCTGCTAGATCACTGGCTCAGCTCTGCTATCTCATTGACTGACCTCTGCTACTCACTGACTCAGCTTTACTACCTCACTGACTGCCTCTGTTACTCACTGACTCAGCTCTGCTACTTCACTGATTCATGGCACTATAATGGTAAAGATCATTGCTCGGTTACCATGACAATCTTACTCATGTCAGTGAGACAAAATCATTAAGGACCTTGCAGCTTCTACATCTTCTATTGGCAAATACTCGACATGTGACTGTGTGGATGTTGTGATGCATTGACTGACAAGACCTTAGAATTTCTATTGGCTGCTATATTTCAGCTATTTGCATATGTGCTGTGATTGGCTGTTAGCGTTTACAGTGTGGCCATTATTTCCAATGGGCCATTATTTCCTATAGGAAATTAGGGATCTTTAAACAAAAATTTCTTAAAAAGGACACATCCGATCAAAACCAAAAATAGATAGCACACCTGTCACCGCCGAGGTCTTCGTAACGCAGTTTGAACTGAGTCTCTGCGCAAAGCAATTATGGCTGTATTAATTGCAGACATTTAGCTGGAAAAAGAAGAAGCCGAAGAAGAAGAGGAGAAATATGGATAACAATATAGTGCTTTTCAAGCACTATAATAAAGCCCCATGCTGTGCCCTCCACATAGTAGTAATGCCCCCATATAGTAATAAGGTTTCCTGCTGTGCCCCCATATAGTAACTAGATTTGCATTTCCAGGGAAATACAAATAGTGCTTGAAAAGAGTGCCCCTTTAACAGTGACCTCCCTTTAAGAGAAACTTTAACCCTTAATACCCTCCCAGGGGTACTCCGGGCAAAATATATTTTTTTATATGTTATTATATAAGGAAAGTTAGGCAAATCCGTAATATCCATTAATCATGAGAAATGCACATATAGGGATATTTCCCTTAATTTAGTAGATCAGGCAGGCTCACTTCTTCAAAAAAAAATGTGACGTCACGTCTATACTTCTACAACCTGAACTCTCGGCGTCTGATTCCCGCTTTCTGCAGCCTCCATGAAGAGGGTGGATACTGTCGTAGGACCGCCTGGAAAACTGGGATACAGCCATAGCCATAGGCTGTATCCCAGTTTACCAGGCGGTCCTCCGGCTGTATCCACCCTCTTCACGGAGGCTGCAGAAAGCCGAGAGTTCAGGTTGTACAGTATATGTTCGCTGCACCTTACTACGGAATTTAGAAGGTGTTGGGGGATATATACTCCGAGTGCACTACTATTCTAACGCCCAAGAATATTTATAGAACAAAATAAAAACGTATGTAGGCTCTCTAGGAGTAAATCCTGTATATCAGATGTTTATGGGAGCAAATTAATTATATATTAGATATCTGGTGTTTATGAAGGCGAATTAATTACAGGAGATATTTAAATATAACAATTTTAATCTTTTAAAAAATAAAAATTTCATAAATTCATAGTAATATACATAATTATATAGAATAAATCAAAACAAAATAAACGGTTCAGTTTATAGATAAAATAAACAATAAAATTCAACGTTTTATAGTGTAGTTCACTGGAGATAGAACGTCCGCGCAGGGCCCTTGCGCTGGTTGTCCTAACAATATGAATTACAATTTACATATGGAATGAATGTTCTTTTGGTATTTGAACTCTCTGGCCTCTTGCCCCGTACCGCTTTGGAACTAGATGATATTTAGTTGTAGTTCCGTGGTATTATTAGATGGGGCTTATTATTTGGGGGTATTATTAGATGGGGCTTATTATTTGGGGGTATTATTAGATGGGGCTTATTATTTGGGGGTATTATTAGATGGGGCTTATTATTTGGGGGTATTATTAGATGGGGCTTATTATTTGGGGGTATTATTAGATGGGGCTTATTATTTGGGGGTATTATTAGATGGGGCTTATTATTTGGGGGTATTATTAGATGGGGCTTATTATTTGGGGGTATTATTAGATGGGGCTTATTATTTGGGGGTATTATTAGATGGGGCTTATTATTTGGGGGTATTATTAGATGGGGCTTAGTCTGTTTGCCCTCTATCTGATTGTACACTTTGTCCGCAGAATGTCCCATATATACTAGATTGGTAGATCTCACTTTATGTGCATAAGAGAGAAGGGGCAATCCGTTACGTGTACTTTTGCAAGTACAGTGCGATGTGGTGAGTGTTTGTTGGTGTTGCGTGCAAGCTGTGTTGGTGGATAAACCACCTCTCACCAGATATCCAATGTTCAATAGCCGTGTTGAGAATGGATCAGCCGGGCTTTGGAGTGTATCTCTCTCCGGTCTCTGTTGTTCTTCTTATCGGCGTGTGCAGGATTCACAGGGAGCCGTCAGTGTGTCCGCATGGTGTAGAGCGCGCTCGTTTGAATCTTTGGCAACAGTTCCAGCGAGTGCGGGATAGAGGCGGCGGGAGTAGATGGATGTATGCCAAATATCTTTTCTCAGACACGTTTCAGGAGTATACTCTCTCCTTTCCTCAGTGAAGAATAGATAACTTTGTGCATGTGGTAATAATGGTGATAGTTCAATCTTTTATCTCTTTTTTGGTGATTTCTAAAACGTGTACTGGATTCCACCGGATTTCTCTCCGTATTTTCATTTGGTCGCCTTCAGATAAACTTGTATGGTTCTTTATATATGCTATTTTTCTTATTTTCTCTTTTCAATCTCATTGTGTGTGAATTGGATTCCATTGTCCATCTACATCTTGATGTTTTATGACAATAAGTCAATATTATAGAACACTTTGATTCGGAAACCGCATATTCATTCAAAAAAACACATATAGGTAAAAAATAGCCTGTATAATCAAGACTATAGTAAATTTATAATATATTGTAACAACTATGGAGAATTAAAGGAATATGAAAGGATATCTAAAGTTGATTATAAGAATCTAGTATGGTTTAAATAGTTGAAAAACACAGCAGGTAAATTGGAAAAATGCACATATAGTCTGAATTGTGTCATAATTCGAATTTACTATAGATAATGTGAAACAAGAGAAACGAATGGAGTGTTATTGTACTAATTATAGAAATGATATTTTTTATATATATATATATATATATATATATATATATACACATATATGTACGTTAATTTATGGGAATAAATTCGTAGGAAAAAAATGATCTAAAATAAAAATAAAAATAAATAGAAGTAAATAATAATGATAATGATTATGATAATAATAATAATAATAATAGAATGAAATAAAATAAAATAGATAAAAAAAAAAAAAATAAAATAAAAGCAAAAAATTAAATAAAATAAATGAAAAAAAAAATAAAATAAAAATAAAAATAAATAAATAAATACAAAAATTAAATAAAAATAAAATAAAAATAAAAATAGAAATAGTTATGATTATAAGCATAATAATTGTGGTAATGTTTATGGTATATTGAACTGCAGAGTGGGGTATTGTGGTACTATGAAACTTATATACCTATAAGTGTATATCAAATAGTTCAGGTTCATACGTTCATGTCGCTCAGGTACATAGTTCAGGTTCGCTCATGTCTAATTACAATATAGTGCTTTTTCACTATATTAATGTCTCCTGAGGTTCCCCTATATAATAATAATGTCCACTGCTGTACCCTCCACATAGTAGTAATGCCTCCCGATGTGTCCCTATATAGTAATAATGCCCCCATATAATAATAATGTCTCCTACTGTGCCCTCCATATTGTAATATTGCCTCCTGCGGTGCCTCCATATAGTAATAATGCCTCCTGCTGCCCCCTCTATATATAAATAATGGTCCTAATATGCCCCCATATAGTAATAATGCCCCCAGTGTGCCCTCTGTATAGTAATAATGCCCCCTGATGGGCGCCCATATAGTAATAATGCCCCATGCTGCCCCCTCCATATAGTAATAATCGCCCAAGTGTTCCCCGATATAGTGATAATGCCCCCAATGTGCCCTCCATATAGTAATAACGCCTCCTGTTGTCCCTCCATATAGTAATAACGCCTCCTGTTGTCCCTCCACCTAACCCCTCCACACACACACACATACACACACTACCCCACCTGACTGCCCCCACAGACACTACCCCATCTGACCCCACATACACACTACCCCACCTGACCCCATCCCCACACACACACTTACTACCCCACCTGACCCTCATTCCATCGCACACTACTTCACACACAAACACACACACATTACCTCACCAGACCCCTCCACACACACATACTACCCCACTCCACACACACACTACCCTGGCTGGGCCCCATCTTAACCTCCCCAACACACACAAACTACCTCATATACCATCTTCAGCCGCCGTCCTCGCTTCCGGGTCTGGGTGCAGTGAATGACAGATAACCTGTCCTGGACCTGGATGAAGTATAGCATTGTTATAAAGCATGAGAACTACAAAAAAAAAAAAAAAGAAAGAAAGTACATTGCATACAGTACTTGCTTTATCTCACATCCCCTACTAATTTGATATTTTGAAAGTACACTTTCTCTGGAGTACCCCTTTATAAACACTGCTTTTTAATAGTAAATGAGCTATAGACATATAATACTATAATCTGGAGAAATTATTTATGATTTTAAATGTATTTTCTAAAATGTTCAGAAATAGGTTTTGCCAATCCAGGCTAGTGCTTGAATTTAGTTGGTAACTGAGTAAATTGTGTATGTGATAAACCGATGATACAGTCTCTTTCCTTTTTATACCAGTTTTTATTTATTATTCTTGAGCAAAGAATCTGAACATTAGGAAATGATGTGTACGTCACACAGACATTACATTTCTGCACTAATCGGATTCTCGGTTCACCTTTTCTGCCATTCTGCATCAACCTAATGTATGAGAATCGGCCAAATCCAAAGCAGTTTAAATAGCCCATCTTTTACATTAATAGATCGGAGAAATCTTTGTTCCTGAAAGAGGAGACGCACCTTAATGGAGTCAATAACAGCTTCAATTGCTGCTTAATTTCACATCACTTGTGGTAATTGTTGCCTTTAACACTTGTACAAACGCTTTTACATGCATGAATGTCAATAGTTTATGCCGGTCTTTTTTGCAGGTTTTTTTTTTTTTTTTTTTTTTAAATCCAAGCTGCTTTGTTGCATCTGGTCGACACGAATGGTGAATGTGAACTATATGCACTATATATGTGTTTTCATGCAACATTTGGTATCTGCTCGATATACAGAAAAATGTGTCATTAGAGAAATGAAGGGAAGAAATAATTCTGAAACGAGAATTTTTTTTTTCTGCTCATTTACAGCACTATGGGAAGAATTCTCCTTCCAAGGTCATTTATGAACAAACCATCAGAAGGGAAATCACAAACTGCTTTTTATTCAGAACATTAAACCTACGCAGTTTGTTCTATCGGCCAAATATGAATTATCACCTGCTTAATTATAGATTTTTTTTTTTTTATCATCGCTTAAAGGAGAAGTTCGGCCAAAAGTATTATTTAATATGTTATTTTTTTATGGAAAGTTAGACAAATTCCTAATGTACATTAATTATGGGAAATGCACATATAGGGCTATTTCTCTTAATTTAGTAGATTATTGAGACTTCAAATTCTCTCAAATACCATGACGTCACGAATCAGGGTGCAATTCCTATGGAGTGTCCAGCAGGGGGCACAGTATATGTAGAAGCCTATGGACTTTATTGAAGTCTATGGGAGATGTAATGTGCAATGTAATGTAATCTACACTTTATTGGTAGACTAGGTTTATGGGATAATTTGGGAAGCAAGGACATTTGCTCCCCAAATGGAAGGCACCAATCAGGGAGGGAGCGAGGTAGGTGCATCTAACTACTCCCTCCCTCCCTGCTTGGTGCAGTGGGACAGATAGGCACTACTACTACTCCCATCATCTGCTCATAGTATGCCCCCCCATCACCCCATCACCAACCCTCCAGCCTCTCTGCCTCCCCCACCGAAGCACAACTCACTAAGTTGTGCTTCGGTGGGGGAGGCAGAGAGGCTGGAGGGTTGGTGATGGGGGGGCTGGGAGTTTATCGGCGGCGGGTGTGTGGGGTGGCTGGGGGCCAGATCTTTGAGGTCACCGGCGGCAGGGGTGGCAGATGTGCAGCGGGTGGGGGTACTGCCTGCTGAGGGGGGGCTTGGTACTGGGGATCTGTCTGGCACTATTCCTCCCATCATCTGCTATGAGCAGATGATGGGAGGAGTAATAGTGCCTATCTGTCCCACTGCACCAAGCACGGAGGGAGGAGGTAGTTAGATGCACCTACCTCTCTGCCTCCCTGTTCAGTGCCTTTCATTTGGAGAGCAAATGTCCTTGCTCCTTAAATTATCCCATAAACATAGATTACCAATGAACTACCAATAAAGTGTAGATTATATTGCACATTACATCTCCCATAGACTTCAATAAAGTCCATAGGCTTCTATATATACTGCGCCCCCTGCTGGACACTCCATAGGAATTACAATCTGATTTGTGACGTCATGGTTTGCAATAAAATTTGAAGTCTCCATGGTCTACTAAATTAAGGGAAATAGCCCTATATGTGCATTTCCCATAATTAATGTACATTAGGAATTTGTTTAACTTTCCATAAGAAATACCATATTAAAAAAATACTTTTGGCCGGAGTTGTCCTTTAACTTTACTCTGTAGACACCCCTGTAGCGGAAATGATTATAGCTCTTAAAGGGGAACTATCAGCAGATTAGGCTATTCTAACCTGCTGATAGCCCCTTATAGCACCCGGGATGCTGAGGAGAAAGTATGTTTCTTACCTTCCTCCTTGGTGCCGGCCCTGCTCTGTTAGTTGGAGTAAACTCTGCTCCGGAGCACCCTAAGGAGCACTACAGCGCCATCCGATGTGACCATGCACACAATAATTTGCAAATCAATGTAGAACACCAAGATGTCGGTACAATGTAAAAACAATAGTGCAAAAATAAAAAATAACTTACATATTAAACTGTAAACATGACACACCAGGTGCCACCAGACCCATCCACGCCCCTCAGTGTGTTTTTTAAAACTTAAGAGAACAGGAGGGTCCAGGGTCCCCAAAGAACGTCCAGAACAAGAACCCTGCAGCCAACAGAGTAGACCAAAGAGACAGAGAAGAAGACAAAGAGAGAAGAGAATGAGGGAAAGAAGAAGGAAGGAGAAAGAGAGAGGACTAGCACTAGATTCTATCTTGGGTCGACGGCGTCATCTTCGGGAGGCCGGCCGGACCGCTCCAGCCGAACCTCATGCCCCCCACTGCCGCTTCATCAGCTGCTCAGCCGTGATTTCATATTTTTTCCTGGTTTGGAAAAAAATTAGGAAGCTGGAGGTCTTTCCCCCAAGTATGGTGATTCCATAATTTTTTTCCAGGAATTGTCTACAGCACTAAAAGGAGTGAACGAGGGAAAAGTAACCTATCCAGAGGATTTCTATATAAAGGCTGATTTCTGTACAGGCATAATTGAAAAGCAGCTGAGAAATGATGCTATCCATCTTTTTGACAAGTAAGGATTTTAAATTGGTGTTACTTTCACATTTATGTACTTATACTTGCTATTGCAAGTCATTTTTCCCGATTTTTTTCGATGTAATATCTACAATAAACGCTATAGCCATCACCAAAGATTAAATTACTATTTATAATACACTCGTTTCTGCAGAAAATACTTAATCATACGCATGAAATAGAAAAGAATCTGCCCTTCACAACAACCTCTTTGGGTCTGTCGTCTGATTTCAGGGGATTTAATAGCTAATATCATACGTTATATGACTTCTAGCTCTCCAGATAGAGAGATTGGCAATTTTCTTACATTTTCATGTTGGTATTTTACCAGCACCTTATTCTATTATGTAAAACAAACAGATTTATATAATCTTAGCAATGGAAGCAATTCTTTATGAGGATGAATGTGATCACACAAGTGACTTATGGCGAAACATATTTTAAAACAGGAAAAATATGTTAAAACAGTTTTTATTTTATTTGACTTTTTTAAAGCCTTACCTTTAAAGAGGAACTCCGGTTAAGAAACATATAACCCTGATCAATCCCCACCTATAATCTAAGCTTGTTTGTAGTAGGCTTCTATTACATGCACATCCTGACACCCTGAATCTACTGAAAATCCTCACTTCCTTGTCCACTATGTCTCCACTCTGTCCTCCCCCACCCCCTCCTTTTGAGACAGAGGTCACATGATCTGTCTCTTCTGTTGCCAGGCAAGTGGTATACCTCATCTGTAACCCCGCCCACCACTGACACACAGTCACACAGTGATCACCTGGCCAAGGGTGGGGAAATTAACAGCCTCTCCTGAGTAGTATTAGGGAAAGGAGACACTGTTGTTTTATAGATAGATACTGTGATAGATAGATTTTTTTATGGGATTGCTGGAGTTCCCCTTTAATGCCTAATTAAAGCAAAGATAAGCAAGTAGAGTACAGTAAGGACTACTAATAAAACAGAAGACTTAAATGGTTACCAACAAGCATTGCGTAAATATTACAAGGAAATTTGATAAACTTTATAATATATCTTGTCAGAGAAAAATGCTTCTTCCTCCTTTCTGACCTGTACCCAACACACTAAAACTTTCCTTCACTCTGAAAAAAAAATAGCTTAAAGGGAATCTGTCAGCTCCGGAGCCATACCTAAGGTGCTGACAGTGTGCTGTAGTTGGCAGTCCCCTAGTAAGCATGGCGCCTTTTGGTAGTTTGTCCACGCAGTGGATTATGCACAATCCTACTGTAATACAATGTTAAAGTGTTGTCTGTGCCGCACTCTGGCCGCCTCCTGCTTACTCAGCCATCAGCCAGTGTCTCTGATTGCAGATCAGTCCTGACTATGTCTGAAAGAAACACTCAGATATGGTTGAATCTCTGACCCAAATGTGTTGGAGCTGTGGTCTAGGGGTAACTCACCTGTCTAGAGACCTGCCAGCAGTTCATTCTTCAATGCCAGCATTGATTATTCATAAAGAAGAGGGAAGAGGAAGGAGTGGTGAGGCGGCCAAAGTGCGGCACAAACAACTCCTCTTTGACACTTCACTACAGTAGGAGACGTGAGATAATCACTACAGTAGGAGACGTGCATAATCCACTGCATGGACAAATTACCAAAAGGCACCATGCTCACTAGGGGACTGCCAGCACCTTAGGTAGAACCCAGGAGCTGACAGATTCCCTTTATGGTGCGTTCACACCTACAGGATCTGCAGCTGATTTTCTGCAGCAGATTTCATTTAAATAACTGAACACAGCATCACATCTGCTGCAGATCCTGTAGGTGTGAACGCACCCTTATTCTAGAAAAATATACCAACTTGGAGAACTAGTCGCTAAAGTCAAGTGGGAATGGTTTTTTTTGTTTTTTTTTATTTGTATAGCGCATGCAGATTCTGCTATCTGTATGTTTTTGGGTGTGGGAGGAACCCCATGCAAACACAGAGAGAACATACAAACTCTTTGCAGATGTTGCCCTTGGTGGGATTTTAACCCAGGACTCCAGCGCTGCAAGGCTACAGTACTAACCACTGAGCCACCGTGCTGCCCATGGTGATAGTTGACCAAATTGCTGGGGGCAGATTTACATGATCTGTAGATAGCTCCTGCATCCATAACTAGTCCACCAAGGACTGTTTACCGCATTACCTTGTAATATGGAATCGGTACAATTACAGCTTCTCAAGCTAGAAAACAGAAGCACTTCTGAAATGTATTTTCCCTTTAGATCAGTTAGTGTTTAATGAGATTCTTTACCTCTTACTCGATTTGACAGATTATTATTACTTCTATATTACTCACTAAAAACGTCTCTCCCAAGACTCCTCTGGTGAAAATAGAAAACCGTGTTCTTTCGAAGCCTTCGCGAGGTGTCATGAAAATTCTCTTAGAAGTCTTGGAATCATAGAGGAGCATGGATGTTTTTTAAATGGAACATGTGGAGTCAAGTTTGTAATGTGGCACAACTATTAGTGATCCTGTGATCTGCATTATCGGCAAATAGTCTTCTGATGCTACATGTACACGGAGCGATAATTCGCCCAATCAACGATTAACGTTATTGCGATCATTTTAAGAGTCATTTTAAGAGTCTTGAAGGGCTGTTTACACAAAGCGATCTGCGAATTTTTAGCGAACGACCAACGACGATTTGAGAACATGATTAAAGATCACAATGAACGATTTCTCGCTCGTCGCTTGATCGTTTGCTGTGTTTACACGAGCCGATTATCGCTCAAATGCGATCAATAAAAATTCTAATGATAATCGTTCAGTGTAAACGCACCATTAGAAAATCTCAGTCAGCCAATAATCGCCACCTGTATAAAAGCGTCAGTGATCAGCCGCTGAGCGGGAAGACACATGCTCGTCTGCTGATCACATCTCCCTGTGTAATCAATGACTTGTAAAGGGACTGCAGACGAGCAGCGGTCTCGCTGATCAGCACTCATTTGCTGCCACGGACAGTCAAAGATCGGTAAAAGGATCCTTACTAGAGATGAGCAAATATACAGTAATAACAAAAAAAATCGCTTTGTTAGCTCGGCAGTCGGCTCAACAGGCGGGGTCCCTTGGGTACTTATCACGGTGGTCCGGAGTGGAGTCATGACCCACCTGGACTATCGGTACCGCCACCCACAGAAAAAGGAGATGACCCAAGGATGGTGTGATGGCTGTTTAGGTGCCGGAACAATAATCACTGAGAGTGATTAGAGTGAATTTAGAGCAGTAGAGAGGAGTATGTACTGAGAGTTCAGAATAGTAGAGAGGAGTTTGTGCCGAGAGTCCCAACCCAGGGTAGAAGTGTGCACTGCCGAAACTTTAAAAGAAGTAGAATACTGAAGAATACTTGAGAATAGAAGACTACTTGTGCCCATGTTTCAACCTTTGTTGTCGCTGTACCACCTGTTGCCCTACAGTGTCGGGTAACCCGTCCTCCCAGGGTGACACAAGCCCCAGACCTTGTTACCTGAGTTGAGCAAGGTGGCCAAGTTAACCTGGTTACACCTGCGCTGCAAGATAGAGTGCATAGGCTTGTAGTAACTTTGCTTTATCAGTTCCTCTTGTTTCAGCATACTGTCCTGCACCTTTAGAGATGTTCACAGCATGGACTGGGGTGATCTCTGACTTGTCCTCTCCTGAGTAGTTTAGAGCTGCATAATAAGGCTAGGTGTTGCTTTACAGAAGAAGGTCTCTGTGTCTCCCATGTGTGTCCGTCCACTACCACACACTAGACTAGACCACACTGGACTTGTTTTTTTGTCCCTTACAGGGGACCTGGCATAAGCCAGGACCCAACTTGACTACAGCAGGGACTGTCTTGTCCTGTGTCCTCTCTCTACCTAGACTTGACTAAGACTTACTAACACTTCCTCTCCTCCATGTGACAACTTCCTACAGGGTGTGTAATACCTCCTGTGGGTGGTGGAGAAGAAAGTGCAGAGGAAGAAAGGAGAAAAGAGACAGGTGGAGCACAGAAAAGAACTCTTATTGGTATGCAGATTACAAACAAACAATAACCCCTTGTTCACTAGAGCTGTGCAATATATAAGTGCATATACATATAATAGTTACATCTAGTGGTAAAACTTAGTCATAACTTTATTACCTCTTCACTTAGCGTAAAGGATTTAGCAAGGGGTGGATAGACCAGTAACACCCATGGTGGGACACCGCATATGTCTGCCATACCCCTTGCTCACCCTATGGACAGGCAAGGGGGTGGGGCGACAAGGCAGGAAGGAGGCGTGGCCTCCTCCTGCACCTCATTTATTATGATTTCTGCCTGTGAAGCAGGTGTAGATCTGGTACACTGGGGAACGGGTCGGGCACATGAGCCATGCACCTTTTAGTGAATTTGGCCATGGAAAAGGGAATGGGGCCTAATTTAAGACCGACATATGAGTACGCCGCTCTTAATAAATGTCCCCCTTAGTGTATATATAGAAAATATTTACAAAAGGAAACCAATAAACTCAGGCCTTCTACACCCGCACGCGGCTTCATTGAATGAGTCCGGATAAACATCAGCTGTGCCGCTGCCGCATTGATTACCGGTTTGGTAACAGGATAAAATATTGAATATGTTTTAATAACTGTAAGATAAAACGATAGCGGGCAGTAAGTTACGGGAGATCATTACTTGTTATCTATCTTATTTGTCACATTTACAAGGTCTTTTTATACCTCTACCTCCTTTTGCTGCAACTCTATGTGGCCAAAGTCAAATCCAGTATGAACTTCTCTAATAAAAGGCAGCCGAGCCATTTAAAGGGAGTCTTTTGTGCTTGTAATGGATTCGTGCTGTGAACCCATCTGCTCATCTCTGCCACTTCATCTGTCCCATCCATAATTTATATACAAGATATGTGTCTTAATTCATCAGAACCCAAGTAAGATGTATTTCAGTCTCTATGGAAAGGCAAAGAAAATGCTTAAATTCAGAAATATTGAACTGCTGGCATTTCCAGCAGCTCACAGAGATTGCATACTGTTAACCCCACCTTCAAATTGGCACTTAGAGCTCATATATATATATATATATATATATATATATATATATATATATATATTCTCTACATCCACAGCGCTGTGTGTTTAGTCTGTGATGCTACATTAATAGAAGTCAGCTGGAGTGACCGGTCAGGTTCACTGGACCAAGTGGTAGGTACAAATTGGAAATTGCTCATGTATACCATCCTCTTAAGAACATAATAGTAAAAAAAAAAAAAAAACTCTATAACGTGTTGATTTTTTTTTCTTATTCCTGTTTTTATTATACATTGTGGGAGGTGCATGCCTCCAATTTTCACTGGATTTTACACTAAGACATGTTTTAAAGGGGTGAAAGTTATATGCCTGTATTTCACAAGGACTTGCATTGGATATCTGGGCTGGAAAGACTCTTAATAGGGGCCCATTCCTTAAGCCATGCAGCTATATACATAACTACTTTTGATGCCCCATGCAGAAGCAATGTATATATACATTACTGGCATAAAGGGGTTTTAATGTGTGCCGGGCTGCTTCAGTGTGATCAGCCCTGCACACATTAGTGTTCCAGGAGCCGGGGATAATGACAGGCAGCTGCAGTCGTACAGCTGCCTGCCATTAACTCTTTAAACACCACGATCTATAGGGATTGCAGTGTTTAGGGGAGTCAGTGACAGTAGAAGTACCTGTCACTGACTGGTCGGGACCCCAGCAGCGTGACTATGTGGGACCCAAACACACTGACAGATGGAGGTTTAATACTTACCTTCGTCCTGACGGATCAGCCTCAGTCAGACTCTCTGAGAAAATTGCCGATTATGCTGTGCCATAAGTATAAGTATATGCAAGCTAGAGGGACTTGTAAAGTGTAAAAAAAAGTTTTAAAAAATCCACCTGGAAGTTTAAATCACCCCCTTTCTCATTATACAACTAAAATATGTAAAAATAATAATTATATATATATATATATATATATATATATATATATATATATATATATATATATTGTAACGTGCAAAATGGTTGAATCTATCAAAATATAACAATATTGTTCACATTGAATGGCGTAATCTAACTCTAAGGGGGGGGGGGTATGTGTTATAAAGTTTGCTTTTTTTATTTTATTTTATTTTTTCGCTAATGCTGTGTGCAATTTTTATCAAGCAGAATTATCTTGTTTTTTCAGTTTTTTCTATGTTCACCTCTTCTCCGTATTTTCACTAGGAGGAATGTGGTTCGTGATTGATTGGTCAAAGTCCATGTGACATTTGGTCCGACACTTGTTTGACATTTTTGCCCAAAATATTGTGCAGTTGTACTCCACTGCTACCCTAGTGTGCCAAACTGCATGAAGTCTCTGGTGATAACTTCCGCAGATGAGTGGGGGTTGGGAGCATGTTGCATTAACAGATTCCTGATGTTACCAATGTCATGACATCGGTTACTATTGTAAATTGTGTGCGGACGAGGTTTCACGTGCACTCAATACCCATAACATGTTCCCATCCCCCTCTCTTCCCAGAAGTTGTCACCAGAGAACAGGCAGGGCACCAGAGAGCTGAAGAGGTAAAACCTTTCATGTCCTCCATATAACTCCCTTTAAACCTCCATTAGGACTGCTTGGATATTTTTAAAGCGTTATTCGCATTTTCCATCTTATTTTATACCTATGCACAAGTCTAAAGGACAGAAATGGCTGCACATCGCACCCATGGTTGACACGAAAGCTTGTTCAGCAACATTAAAAACCAACATCAGAAGTTAGTATATAATTTGATCAAATTGCCTCATGTACCACGTGCAGGTCTCTGATACACATTAGTCCCTACTATGGATGGTCCGAACCTGCTGAGGTTCGGGTTCGTACGAACCCGGACTCTCGGCAATGATTCCTGCTGTCTTAAACCTCTGTGGAGAGGGTGGATGCAGCGGGAGAACCGCCTGGAAAACCGGGATACAGCCACAGCCATAGGCTGTATCCCAGTTTTCCAGGCGGTCCTCCCGCTTTATCCACCCTCTCCACGGAGGTGGAAGACAGCAGGAATCATTGCCGAGAGTCCGGGTTTGTACGAACCCGAACCTCGGCAGGTTCAGACCATCCCTAGTCCCTAGACGCTAGACGACACTGTGCCGGTCAGCAAACAACAACCCCGCAAAGCTTTTCTCCCATTCTAACTGCAGGAGCAATGTTGAGAGTTAAGAGCTTGTTCAAACTTGTGTTGCTTGGTGGCCGCTTTCTGCAGGATTAGGGGGGGCCCTTGGGGTTTGGTCCTGTGACATTGGGGTTGCAGGGCCCCCCTTCCCTGCTTGCACACGCTTTGCGGGGTTGGCGTTCGCTGACCCGCACAGTGTTTGGTTAGGGACTCATCAGAGACCTGCATGTGGTACTTGAGGCAATATGGTTTAATCAAATTATATACTAACTTCTGATGTTGGTTTTTAATGTTGCTGAACAAGCTTTTGTGTCAACCATGGGTGCGATGTGCAGCCATTTCTGTCCTTTAGGCTTGTGCTTTTTTTATACCTATGATTGATTATGTTTATCCCACAAAATTTGTCCCCTGATTTGTGAGTGTTCTCGGGTGAATTCAGGACCTTTGCAGAATTGCCACTTTAAAGAACACTTGAAAAGTTAATTCTTCAGTATACAAGAATGGCTATTTCAATCACCTTTCTAAGTCCCAGCAATCTATATCTTGGATAATTGTACAGCGTGTACAGACAATGATTACCGCTTGGGTTTGAATGCGCTCTACGGGATAAACTCGGCAGGTCCCCGAGTTAGATCTGCAGCTATTTTAAGCTCTTATTGTAAGTGCTTTATATACACTCGCATACTTACATTTATCTGGAACGGGAATACGTTTCATTAATCACATTCTTGTATTAAAAGACAAATAATTAGCTTGAAGATCTTGGGCGTCAATACAAAGGTCTTCACCAAATTATCAATTACATCAAGTATCAAGTACCACCATATATAATTATACCATAACATATAATTATAGTATGATAGATCTATTGGACTGTACTCGTAACGTTTTCATTCCTATGGGCTGATAACTGTGTAGAGCAACGATTGCATTGTCTCAGGGTCTTCATAATATGTAATTACTTAGAATATAGAATGTAGATTGTAGAGAAACCCTTATAAACATTGTTTTATACCCAAAATAGTCATAGGGTTTATTTGCATACAGCATTCATGCCCCATATGAAGTAACTAAGACGGGGTATAGCTGAATTACGAGAATCTAATCCAAAATGTGCTATCAGGTCCAGAAGCACTGATGTTTTTGCATTGAATTTTTTGACGATTCAAATAAATATAAATATTCAAATATTTAGAATGTTTCATTGGTGATAGCCATCAAGGGGGACTGTACTACTAGACCGGTGGCCATCAAGGGGGCTTCCATAGCCTAGCAGGGATCAGTGTTATCGGCGATCTTCTGATAGAGCCTGCCTATGGCCTGTGGCAGACTCTATGAGAAGACACAAGATCAGACTGCACGGAGGAAGTCAGGCAGTGCGATAGGGTCATGGTGCGGGAGTCCTGATCGGTAAGTGACAGGAGATGCTCCTGTCACTTACACTTAAATATTGCGGTCACTTGTCACTTACAGTTAAATGCTGCCTGCATTCCGCCCCCCGGTGTGTAGCACAGATACTCTAGGCCACAGCAGTTTGGCACGGGGCTGCAAGTTTAAAAGTAGTTTTTTGGGACAATAACCGCATCACCTGCCGAACGGACCCCAGGACAGATCTTGGATTAAAAGCAGCTATCCGAAGGTACAAGCGGTTTGGGGAGGGGGGTCAGATTGTGGGTACAGAGTCACTTTAAAGCTTTGTCTCAGTCAGTCTATCCCTAGAGAGAGCTTTGCCTTGGTCAGTACATTCACAGTCGGAGCATCGCTCCAGTCACTACATTTGTAACAGCAACCTTGCCGCAGTCATTACAGTCATAGCAGAGACAGCGCTTCATAACATATGCTTCAGACATCACTTCATTTAAAGGAATGAAAAAACTTTTTCAGACTGAAAAATGAACACGGCTTTGTCTTTCTGAGCTTTAAAAAATAAATTATTGTGTCCTTTTTTTGTCCTAGACTAGAAATATATTGGCAGCTCACCTTTCTTCCTCCAGGTTATCAGTAAATGCGGGATGATGGCATCCATCAGTTACAATGCATAATGGGACGAGCACATGAAAGGCCGACTGTAACTGGAGTGGACGTTGTTACATCGTGTAGCAAAAAGACTATACCGACAATTTTCAGACAAAGCTCCTTATCAGCTATTTCTCAAACAATTATCAGATGATTATAACTTTGTAGTGATAACCTAAAAGTAACAACTACAGCAAAATACAGTATACTATACGCTCCACACTAAACATACCAGTATATGTGAGATATGTGAGTATATGTGGAGGGTAATGTATCCTAGCTTGGCCTTGTGCAGACCTGTCAAAAAATCAGGGAGGAATTTGACTTTAGGTCTTATTCCAACGCTCCATGATTCACGGAAGCGATAGAGCATAAAGCTACATGGCGGAATGACAGACCTCATGTATCAATATGATGCCGGGAGCACTGAAAGTGTTTAAATCTTCACAGGACTGTACTTATTCAGCCAAGTGGATGTAAGTATAGTCCCGTGAAGTTTCAAATATTTTTGGCGCTATAAATGACAATAGACGGGACCTTTCCCAATAAGATGAATATGAAAAATTACTGAGAATTCCAGGGAAGACAGTCTAAGGTGTAACACCTATCAGGAAAGACTTAAGGATTTAAATTAGTATAGTGTTGGAAAGAAGGGAAAGGGGGGGGGGCAGGATCAAAACCTTAAAGTGTACCTGTCATTATAGCTTTCAAAATCTTAATCAACAGTATATGTGAATATGTGAAATAAAGCATATTTGCAATATACTTTCTTTTTATTTTTATTTTCTTTTTTACTATGCGGTAAAACACAGCTATACTTACCAGAAATCCAGGTCCAGTCTCCTGAAGGCAGTTATATACCAGCTATACTTAGTGTATCCAGGTCCAGTCTCCTGAAGGCAGCTATATAACAGCCATACTTACTGTATCCAGGTCCAGTCTCCTGAAGGCAGCTATACTTACTGTATCCAGGTCCAGTCTCCTGAAGGCAGCTATACTTACTGTATCCAGGTCCAGTCTCCTGAAGGCTACTATATAACAGCTATACTTACTGTATCCAGGTCCAGTCTCCTGAAGGCAGCTATACTTACTGTATCCAGGTCCAGTCTCCTGAAGGCTACTATATAACAGCTATACTTACTGTATCCTGGCCCAGTCTTCTGAAGGCTGCTACATAACAGCTATTTTTACTTTATCCAGGTCCAGTCTCCTGAAGGCAGCTATATAACAGCTATACTTACTGTATCCAGGTCCAGTCTTCTGAAGGCAGATATATAACAGTATACTTACTGTATCCAGGTCCAGTCTCCTGAAGGCAGCTATATAACAGCTATACTTACTGTATCCAGGTCCAGTCTTCTGAAGGTAGATATATAACAGTATACTTACTGTATCCAGGTCCAGTCTTCTGAAGGTAGATATATAACAGCTATACTTACTGTATCCAGGTCCAGTCTCCTGAAGGCAGCTATATAACAGCTGTACTTACTGTACCCGGGTCCAGTCTCCTGAAGGCTGCTATATAACAACTGTACTTACTGTATCCAGGTCCAGTCTCCTGAAGGCAGCTATATAACAGCTGTACTTACTGTACCCGGGTCCAGTCTCCTAAAGGCAGCTATATAACAGCTATACTTACTGTATCCAGGTCCAGTCTCCTAAAGGCAGCTATATAACAGCTATACTTACTGTATCCAGGTCCAGTCTCCTGAAGGCAGCTATATAACACCTATACTTACTGTATCCAGGTCCAGTCTCCTGAAGGCTGCTATATAACAGCTATACTTACTGTATCCAGGTCCAGTCTCCTGAAGGCAGCTATATAACAGCTATACTTACTGTATCCAGGTCTAGTCTCCTGAAGGCTGCTATATAAAAACTGTACTTACTGTACCCAGGTCCAGTCTCCTGAAGGCAGCTATATAACAGCTGTACTTACTGTATCAAGGTCCAGTCTCCTGAAGGATGCTACAGTATACAACAGCTGTACTTACTGTATCCAGTTCCAGTCTCCTGAAGGCTACTATATAACAGCTATACTTACTGTATCCAGGTCCAGTCTCCTGAAGGCAGCTATATAACAGCTATACTTACTGTATCCAGGTCCAGTCTCCTGAAGGCAGCTATATAACACCTATACTTACTGTATCCAGGTCCAGTCTCCTGAAGGCAGCTATGTCAGCTATACTTACTGTATCCAGGTCCAGTCTCCTGAAGGTTACTAAATAACAGCTGTACTTACTGTATCCAGGTCCAGTCGCCTGAAGGCAGCTATATAACAGCTGTACTTACTGTATCCAGGTCCAGTCTCCTGAAGGCAGCTATATAACAGCTATACTTACTGTATCCAGGTCCAGTCTCCTGAAGGCAGCTATATAACAGCTATACTTACTGTATCCAGGTCCAGTCTCCTGAAGGCTGCTATATAACAGCTGTACTTACTGTATCCAGCTCCAGTCTCCTGAAGGTAGCTATATAACAGCTATACTTACTGTATCCAGGTCCAGTCTCCTGAAGCTTTTTAGTCTTGTGCTGATTGAAAAAAAAGACTAAACTCATGAAGGCCAGTACAGAGTGTCACGACTCAATGTGTCAATCAATCAATTCTCTGGGAGCTCAGATAACCTGGGAATGACGGGACTTCCTGTATTTAGACTCTTTGAAAAAACAAAAAGAGTCAGAACAAAAGAAGTGTTTTCCATGAGAACTTTAAAAAAAATGAATGCATATTGCAAACTTGCTTTATATCACATCTACTGTTGACGCTTGGCTGCCCGGGAGAGGTTCAGCGATCTCCGTCTCCGGGGCAGGTAGTGTTAGTCACACTGCCTGCGCTGGGAATGGCTGGGAACGGGCCCTAGGTGAGGTAAATGTTTTTGTTTTGTTTTTTTTTTAGCTGCAGTTAACCCCTTCCTGACCTGGTCAGGCAGGGGTTAACATTTTCTGGCGTATAAGGCGAACCCCTTAAAAGTCAGGGGTCGTCTTATACGCCCAGTCGCCTTATACGCTGGAAAGTGCGGTAGTAAAGTTAATAATATAATAATATAAGTTATTTCCCTTAGTTGATATACAGCCTGCATGATGATCAGGTGTCTTTCCTTGTGTGAGCATGCAGAGATCTTCCTGTGGGTGTTTTTTTTTGTTTGTTTTTTTTTGAAAAGACCAAATATCAGCAAGGAGGGAGCATGGAGCACAGCCTGGCCGGATGTATAATTTAAATAAAAAAAATTAAAAATTTTAATTTAAAAATAAAAAACTTAAAAATAAATAAAGTGAGAATATTGCAAAAGTGACCCGTTGATTTAAAAAAAAAAAAAAAAATTCACGACTGATACGCTTTAAATAAACCTGACCAGCCCCTTACCTCTACTCTAAACGCCATCTGTCCGGTAAAACATACCGCTTATCTACTTTATCTCCCCAAAGTCATCCAGTTAAAACCGTTTTTTGTAACACCGTCCCCAACGCCCTTTGAGCTGCCAGCCATCAATTAGAAGGCACTACGGCTTGGAAGCCTTTCTATAATCATTTTTCTTGTTGTTTCCTGTGAGCCGCTGACTACTCCTGTTTACACGTGTGTAAAAGAAGAAATGAATAAAGAACTATTGATGTAGAACAGCTCCAATTCTCTCTCGGCGCTTGAAAGCAACGACAAGCTTGTATTATGTTTGCTGTTTGTGTTGACACACCGAGAAGTTGAGGTTTTACCCGGGACCAGAGCAAATAATAATAATGAGGAAAGGAATTATATTAGACAGTCAAATTTAAATGCAAATTGGGGCACCACAGAGGCTGGATGCAAATAAATTTAAATGAATATTAAACGGCTTCATAAATTGATATGCTAACATTCTGTGCCGTGCAGGGCATCCAGCCTAATTTCTCTATTACACCGAGGCGAATCATGGGTGCCTTATTGTTTAGCCGTCACATTAAAGACAGAAAATACAGAGCACAAACCCAGATCATAAATAACCCTTTCAATGTCAAATATATTTTGGCTTGATTGAATCAATGAGATTCCATTTGCCAAAGAGAACAAACTTTCAATAGACCCAGATGGTGCAGTGACCTTTATTAGTGATATCAGCTTAAAGGAATTGTACACTTCTGTTAGATATCAGCCCAGCCAGGACCAAAAAAGTTAAGGTGGTCACATTATGTTAGTAGTTTGAGGCTATGTTCCCACAGCGTAAGAGACCCAGCCACGTCACACGAAATTGGAAAAAGGGCTGGGCAATAATAAACAAAGTAAACCTACCTATCCTTGCACCCTGTAGTGCACCTCCTGGGTAACGTTGACAGCTGCCTGTGTCCTGTAGCTCTTCCAGCGGCAATGTCATGTACCCAGCTGAGCAATTGCCCGCTCAGCCAATCAGTGACTGGGGTAGGACACCGCCCAGTTACTGATTGGCTGAGTGGGCAATCGTTGAGGCTTGGAAGAGCTGGGTATGTGACGTACCCAAATTCCAGTCTAGGATGACAGCTAGCAGACATCAGGAGCTGCACAAGGGAGGTACGGGAATGGGTAGGCTTACTATGTTTATTTTTTCTCTGCACCCCCTGCCTGCATTTTTAATTTTGTGGGACTTCCTCTTTAACTTACTGAGATGCTACCTTCAATCGGTGCCACTAGAGGACTAGCTTACTTCTCGCTGTAGGAGCGCTACTTTGCATACTTTTGTCCTATTAGACTCCTTACACCAGCTTAGTTGAAACACTTTGCCCGCTCACGAACACCCTGACTAAAGAATTGTGGCCATTTGCCGATCCTAGCACCCAGGGTGTACAAACCAGCAAAGTAATTCTATCCTTTACACTACATCATACAGTACTTTATAAATCTATTGTATATCTTTGCAAGGAAACCAGTTTTGTGCATTTTATGAGATACTGTATCTTGAAGCTTTAATAAGTTTAAAATTTTTTTTATTATTTTTATTACAATGTAAGGCCATGTTCATCCGTGCACGCCCACATCCAAATTCCCCGCTGCTGAACTGACAGGATTTCCTGCGGCCGCTGCTCACTGAATAGCAGCTGCAGAAAACTGACATGTCAGTTTCTTGCCTTGCGTTGCTTCCAGCAGGTGTAGATTTGCGCCATGATTTGTGCCTGCAAGCAGGCATAAATCATAATGAATGAGGCATGGGAGGAGACCATGCCTCCTCCCCGCCTTATCACACACCCCCAAGCTCCGCCCCAAGCCCGCCAATCTGCACCTCTTCCCATGGCTTCGTAAATCCCCCCTATGTGTATACACCCGGCCAGGATTCTATAGTTTTACATACGTGTGTGCTGTATAAATCACGGCCGTTGTTGCAACACATACGTTGTGTGAACATAGCCTTATGGTGCATATCCATACGCCAGTATATGAGCCTATGTACTGATAATATACAAGCAGACAGGACGGCCAGACAATCCTTTCATTGACCTTGACTGTAATATAGATTATGTGTCATGTTCAAAGAGTGGTCTCTTATTGTGGCTTTGTATTACACTCTTGGTCCTAGTCTTTAGTTGATGAGCACAAAGCCAATGCCTATACCATCACATTGAAATGTTTGATGATTATGGTGCAGGTACTACATGCCAGTCTTGGTAAGCATACTTGCCATACGGTATATCATGATGCGGTTAATACTAGAGGTATTACAAAATATTAGATTTTTAGTCCAATATGATAACTACGCTCCTATTATTATTGCACCTTTTATTAGAGATGAGCGAACTTTAAAAGTTTGATTAAGCAGGTTTGTCAAATTTTAACGTAAAGTTTGGGTTGGTCCAGTCCAAATGAACCCCAGCAGTTTCAGTGGGGTTCAAAAAATGGGGCTCATCTAAACTGACCTGTCCACACTCTCCTGATGTCCTTCTTCTCCGATGTTCGGGGTTCCCCACAGCCGCCAACATCCTGTTCAGCCAATCACTGACTCAAACGGGCCAGCGCTGCGACCAATGATTGGAGGGTGGGCTCCTCGCTGACTGTTACATTGTTGGGCCATGTTCACAGATGATCAAAGATGATCTTTTCGGCCGCAGTGTTCTGATGAGGGCTCATCTGTGCACGCCTGCATCAGAACTCCCCACAGCACACTATGGATCTTGCAGCCGCAGCCGCTTACTTCATAGTGTGCACTGACAGGGTTTTCTACGGCTGCTATTTACAGTTCTTTGCGGAGCCGTGAGGGATCCCGGCCGGAGCGTATACTATGTGTATACACTCCGGCCGGGATCCCATAGAAGGCAAGGCAACTTATGTTTTCGTACAAAGTACATCTGTTGTTGCCAATTGCAACAATGGCCATTCATTTACGAAAAGATACATTGTGTGAACATAGCCTAACGCTGTAATTTACTTTAAAACAAAAGGTCAGGGCATTGAATGCGCCATGTTTCCTACTCCAGCCAAACAAGATTTACACCCGCTCAGCCGATCACTGTCCACGGCCCTGTCCTGTCTCAAACGGTTATTGGCTAAACGGGATGGAGGCCGCAGGAGACACCAGAGAACCAGGTTTTTGTTTGTTTTGTGCAGCCGCTATCTTTCCAAATCTTGCAAAAAATTTGGTTTAATAATACCAAACTTTTTGCAAAGTTCGGGAATTTCAGTTTGTTCATCTTAGTTTAGAAGTATTAGTCAACAAGGAATACTTACTTACAAGGTTGCCTGCAGCCCACTTTGTCTTTGACATATATTCTGACTTGAATGGTTCCCATCCATTCTTATTTTTGACTAGTAATGAGAACATATGCGGACACGAACTGCAGAACTAATAAACATTTCAATACATGAAAAACATTTATGTTTCTGCCCTGATCTAAATATTAACAGCAATTACCAGCAATGAGTCTAAATGCCAATCACACATCTGTCTGAGGCGTTCTCTTTGATCTCTGTATGGTGTTGGTCTTTCTCCCCCGCTGCTTAGATTTCTTTATAAATCAGAGACAAACACGAGAAATGCACCTTCCAGGTCCGGACCGGTTGAGGCAGCGGTACGTTCCCATTATAGTCATTCTGTACCGCTCTATGGGTTTTATGTTGTTCACAATTCCATCTTAATATTCCATTCTTTTTAAAATAACCAGTCCCTAGTTTTAAGCCCCATAAACAGCCGCCATTTTGTTACAGTGGACAGTAACAGTATTCTAGGGTTATCCCTGTATAATCTGCCCAATGCTAATTTAGAAACTGAACACATAAATGCCAGAGAAGAGTCCAAGATTCAGCAAATTATACAGGGGCATCTTGAGAATGCTAGTATAATGTCATGGTGGTGGCACGTAACTGTCCTGTGTCGGTAAGCCAGTGATTGGCTGAATAGGCTCTCACTCTCCTGCTCAGCCAATCACTGACTCAGATGGGACACCACCACAGCCAGTGATTGGCCTAGCAGGCTGTCACTCTTGTCTAAAAAAGTGACAGCCCAATCAGCCAATCACTGTCTGCGGCACGTAACTGTCTTGTGTCGGTAATCCAGTGATTGGCTGAGTGAGCTGTCGCTCTCCCACTCAGCCACTGACTGACTGAGATGAAACAGCTCCATGGCCAGTGATTGGTTGATCCGGCTTCGAGACAAGAGTGACAGCCTGCTAAACCAATCACTGGCTGTGGCGCTGTACCATCTTAGTCAGTGATTGGCTGAATGGGATTTTGATGGCTGTAGAGGACACTGAGAAGATCACTGGGGGGCATGGCCAGGTATAAGATGGACAAGGACAGGTAAAGATAAGCTAATTTTTTGCAATAGTTTAGCTCTTTTATTGCAGTTTATTTAAAATTCATATCGGATGAACCCAAACATTAGGTTAAGTTTAGGTTAAAGGAGAAGTCCGGCGAAATTTTTTATTAAAGTATTTTATTGCCCCCCAAAAGTTATACAAATCACCAATATACACTTATTACGGGAAATGCACATAAAGTGCTTTTTTTCCTGGATAACATGGTGAAGTCACTTCCTGGATAACATGGTGATGTCACTTCCTGGATAACATGGTGATGTCACTTCCTGCGACCCGACTCCCAGAGCTGTGTGGGCTGTGGCTGCTGGAGAGGATGATGGCAGGGGGATGCTCAGTGTCCCTCCAGTGCCCTGTGTCCCTCAGTGTCCCCCTGCCATCATCCTCTCCAGCAGCCACAGCCCACACAGCTCTGGGAGTCGGGTCGTGACATCACCATTTTATCCAGGAAGTGACATCACTATGTTATCTAGGAAGTGACATTACCATGTTATCCAGGAAGTGAAGCCTTGATGCAGTAGTAAGTGCAGGGAACAAAAGCACTTTATAAGAATTTCTTGTATTTCTGTCCTGTATTTCTTGTCCTGTATTTCTTGTATTTGTATAACTTTTTGGGGGCAATAAACACTTTAATAAAAATTTTACTGGATTTCTCCTTTAGAAGGTGTAAGGTTAACATTAAGTTCTGGGAACCTGAAAAACAAAGTTGAAGTTCTTACTTTGGCCAAAATTCATATTTTAACTAATACGTAAGGTACAATACATAATGCAATAAAGTATATAAATGAGGACAGCCCTCTCAGTGATGCCGATGTTAGCTAGAATCGTGAGCATTATGCCGTGGCCAGGTCATCTTTCCACTCTTTATACTGGAGAAAATGTCCCAGCTTCCTGTAAATGGTGGGGGATATGGGAAGAAACTAGAGCAATATATTTAGAGTGACCCCTATAAAGATTTCCCTTGTGTTCATTCGTAGAAGGAGAAAATCTGAACTGATCCTTGTAATAAACGTCACAGAAAACAATTCTTTTATTCTGCCAGGGATTATTGCAATGCGATTAAAGCCGTGATTCTATAAGTATAATTGAAACTTGTTTATTGTCGTTATATGCCCCAAAGTAGAAGCTTGGTTTATATTTAATAGAAGTTACGTAATTACATTTAATGACATAATCTAATGTCTTATCTTCTTGTTTTTGGAAATTTCAATTTCTTTTCATCATTTAAAGGGAAACTGTCAGTGAATTCATGACAAGGGTTGGAGCAACCTGTGTTCCTTGAACTAATACAACATCTCTCTAAGAGCGCCTTCCCACCCCGGAATCCACGTGGATAACCTCCGGCGGATTCCGCGCGCTCATCCCTCATCTGTGAGGTTAAAATTGAAAAACCAACGGGTTTCTCGCCGTGGTGCTTATTTATGGTATGATGAATAAACTCGGTGAACCACAATAAACAGTTAAATGTCTGCAATCATTCAGCTGTTTTAGTGTGGTTCATCTGAAGGACAACTGTGGCGAAAATATAATTTTTGATATGTTATTACATAAGCAAAGTTAGACAAAATCCTAAGTTAGATTTCCCTCAATTTAGTAGCTCAGATAGGCTTCATTTTCTCAAAAAAACTGTGACGTCACAAATCCTGTGTACTGTATATACCTAATGGTTTCCAGCAGAGGGAGCAGGGGATGGCGGCATATCAAAGACACTTTTGGCTGGAGAGGAGCTGAAGGGACATTTAGTGATGCTTAGTGACATTAAAGGGGTTATCCAGCGCTACAAAAACATGGCCACTTTCCCCCTACTGTTGTCTCCAGTTTGGGTGGGGTTTTGAAACTCAGTTCCATTGAAGTAAATGGAGCTTAATTGCAAACCGCACCTGAACTGGAGACAACAGTAGGGGGAAAAGTGGCCATGTTTATGTAGCACTGGATAACCCAGTGCTACATAAAAAATATAATTTTTGATATGTTATTACACAAGAAAAGTTAGACAAAATCCTATTTCCTTCAATTTAGTAGCTCAGATAGGCTTCATTTTCTCCCAAAAAAACTGTGACGTCACGAATCCTGTGTACTGTATATACCTAATGGTGTCCAGCAGGGTGCACTGTATAGAGTAGAAATGACATCTAAAAAGAGGGAGCAGGGGAATATCAAAGACATTTATTGCTGGAGAGGAGCTGGAGGGACATTTAGTGATGCTGCTGGCGGGGGGGGGGGGAGGGAGTTAATGCAGGCACAGAGTCTCCTGTCAGGAGGGGAGTCGGATCTAGAGGAGCACGGTCAGTGAGGGAGTCACCCGGCTGGAGCCCCTGTACACCAGCAACTGCAGGAGGTGGTTTGGGATCGGCAGCCCTGCAAGCTTATGCGATCACATAACAGAGGAGCCAGGAGCTGCTGCAGGAGGTGCCGCTAGCATGGTACCTTCTACAGCAGCTCCTGCAACAGATGAAAGAAGGGTTTTTGTACACTGGGGGTTTCTGAGCCCAGTGCTCCGGGGTGGGCAGGTGCTCGGAAACAGACTGACACCATGCACGGTGACCGGTCGAAGGTTCAAAAAAGGACCGCGCCACTGGCATCCCCACACTGGCGTTGGTCTATTCATGTAAAAAACCCAAAGCGATGTTCCTGGTGGTACATTCGCTTTAAGTCATTGCTCCCACTAACAAATGTGTATAGATGACAAAGGACTTCTATGCTAACCATCTCTGTAATTCTCATTGGTCCTCCAGCCACCACGCACCTTACTCGGTGTTAACATTATAGACTAGCGACATTATCATTGAGTAATAATGTATGCCAGACGTACCTTCTGCCATTATAAGATCCTCATAATGCCGTTCTTCAAGGCCTTGTCAGTATTGTACAATAGTGATGTTGAAAGAAATGCGATGCATGCATCATACTGCATAATAGTAATAGAATATAGCTTTGTTTAACAAGTCGATTTTCCTCAGCATTTAAAAAAAAAGTGTTAATCTGTCTTTTAGAATCCCGGCCTTTTATTGTCCCTGAGGAATATGATGATAGAAAGGAAAATATTTCTCTTCTGTGCGACTTTCTATTTACACTGCAGTTACTATTTACGACGGCTTTAAAATACAGCCATGCCCCAGAGACCATATAATCAATACCTGGCATTACTTTTCAATGGTCGTGTTTTATGCTGTAATAATCACATATTTGGAATTGCTGCAGAATTCCCATCCAGACAGCAGCGTGTGAATGGCATTCTAAGCAAAGCGGAAGATGCCTGCTAGAAACTAGAGGAAACACATTGTAAGGAGTTGGCACGGCCTCTTATGCAGGGTTTTAAATCAGACCTCATTTATATCATCAGCTGCGAGGCTCTAAAACAAAGATTTATCGCTCAGACTCCGAAAGCGAGTATATGGCGCTTACTTTTTTTTTTTTTTTATTCTACTAAAGTAACCACCAAGCAATCTATTTACATATTGTACAGATTATTACCCAACAAATGTAAAGGACAAAGATGATAAGACCAGGAGCCAACGTAGAAGTTATGGTAGAGAATAGAATTGTGACAACATTCCATAACATGTAGGCGACATTTGTATCAAAGTATTGGACATCAAATTTCGGGGATTGGGGAAAGCTTTTCCCAAAACTCTCGCCCCAATGCTGATCAGAGTGCAGTTTAGTGTTGAAATGTGCTCAAACACGTAACTATCACTCTAACTTTACGAAGGTGGAACAAAATGGGAAGTTTAACCTTTTAACGTCAACAACTACCCTTAGGCTGGGTTCACACACAGTATATTTCCGGCTGTATTTGGTCCTCGTGTCAGGTCTTCATGGCAGCCAAAACCAGGAGTGGAATGAAAACACACAAAGGCTATGTCCACATAATGTTGTAATTAAGTGGATGGCCGTCATTTAATGGCAAATATTTGATGTTATTTTAAAACAATGGCCGTTGTATTGAAACCCAGCCTTAAAGGATAACTCCAGCAATCCCATAAAAAAATATATAGGTGTAGCCACCAATTGTTTGACACCTTTCCCACTTGTCTACACTGCGCATAGCCTCAGATTCAAACTTTTACAAATGATCCCAGTTTTACATCATGGCACCCAGCCGGGAAACTACATCTTTCAGCATGCATTTCACCTCAGAGCCAACTGCCGGGTACCCGCCCCTGTCTAGTATCTGCCCACCAATGGCTCAATCTGTTTTTACCTTGCACAGTAAACACAGTATCTATCTATCTATCTATCTATCTATCTATCTATCTATCTATGGTGTCCCACTAGAGGTGTTACTGATACATACACCCTTTGCAAAAGTCTGTACTTTTTGTGGTCTTATTATGATGAAAGTAGTACTAAGAGTTGGCCACTAGATGTCGCTGTATTGTGTATTAGTGTATGGAAGCCGCACAGCTGAAGAATCACAAAGGATTATTGTGTTTTTGTGTTACCAGAATCTGTAGACCAGTAGGATTTCTGCTTTCTTCTTTCCTATCACCTCTCCTCTCTATTCTTCTATTGCACTCTTTTCACCCAATCACAGCGCACCATACACGCTGTAGAGGAAGTTAGTCCCATGGGTGAGGGAGGAGCAAGAGTCTTCTGTTCGGGATGCTGTGGAGGAAGGATGCAAAGTAGACAGCTCTCCTTTCCACAGCGGTCTTGTCTGGGCCCCAGGTCCCCAAGTAGTCAGTCTTACCCAGTACCCCACATGGGTAGGGCGCAAGACAGCACACAAGTACCCACACAAAGCACTATGCAATGTTAAACCTCTCAGGAGAGGACCAGCCAAAGGATAACCTCAACCCACGCCATGGACAAGGAGAAGTCACAGTGCAGACAGTATCCAGGAACTGGTCCGGACAGAGCAAAGTTGCAGTAGTGTATGAACTCTGTCTCGCAGCGCAGGTGTCAGCTGGGAACTCTCAGCATTCCGCTCAGCCCAGGTAACAAGGTATGGGGCCACCCATGTCACCCATTAGTACGGTTCGGCCAATGCTAGTGGGCATAAGGTGATGTGAAAACTGAAGTCAAAGGTCAGTACACAGGCACAGGTGTTCTTCTTATTCTTATTCTTCTAAGTATTCTACCTCATCCTCCAACATCCCGGTAGAGCACATTGCTACATGGGTTAAGACTCTCACGGCATCCTTCTCTCTGCTACTCTACCTAAACACAACTCCACCAACACAACTATCTCCTACACTGCACTTATCTCACAGATCTGGTCATCCTATGTTCAAGTCTTCATTGGAACTTTGTCAATTGTATATCAGAGACCTTCTGTATTACCTGTTGCCCATTTTCAAGTAGTAAACTAACTCAACGTAACTCCAAGAGTCTGTGGTCATTCATCACCACCTACACAGCATCTACACCGCAACCTTGGGACACTTCCCCTTTCTGTGGGTGGTGGGTCCTACTATCTGGGAGGGTCAATATACTGTTCTGGCCACCTGTGACTACATCATCTGTGACACTATTCAAAGGGGTAGCAACCCGGCAGGACACTGACCACAGGGGAAAAGGGTACAACCGGCCTTACACTCGTAAAGCAGGCGTGCCATCACACCTGTTTGCCCACCAGGCACTGGCCTCACGTGACCATTAAGGTCCGGCTGTATCTCGGCCATCCACCACAGGAGTGGTGTCACACTACAACACCTAGCAAGTGACCGGCCGCCCCACTGATATAACACCTCCGGGGGTCCACCACATATCTATTCATCTACATAGATTAGAGAAAGGGAACTGAAACAACAGTGTTTCCTTTCCCCTATACTACTCAGGAGAGTCTGTTGTTTCCCCACTTACGGATAAGTGTGATGTCACAGATGAAGTGTTACAGCTTATCTGGCAACAGAAAAGACAAAGATCAGATGACCTGTATCTCAGAAGGGAGGGGGAGTGGACCAGGAACTGAGAATTTTTCGCAGCTTCAGGGTGTGAGTCAGGATGTGCTGCAGACAAACGCACCAATTCATGTAATAGAAACCTATTACGTACAAGCTTAGATTATGGGCGGGGATTGAACAGGGTTAAATCTTTCTTATCTGGAGTTCCCCTTTAACCCTCTCTAACATCAATGCCAGTCTTGCCATACACTGTTTGTAACCATGGACCTCTGTACTTTAGGTGGATGACATAGCAGATAATTTGTTAAAAGGTTTTCATATAGTATGACTCGCAACTGAAAATGAACCTCTGCTGGAAGACATTTTCCCTCAATTGATGATGACGTGATGATGTCACGACCAGGTGGACTGGATGCTCAGCCAATCAGTGACTGGAGCAGCCAGTCCATCAGCCACATTTTGTCAGCGGCAGAGATACCGGAGCCTGGCGTGAGTCCCAAAGCCAGTGCCGCCACTGGGCACGGGGAGGAGTAAGTCAGTACTTGTATCCAATTTCCCCCCAGCTGGCTGCAGGATTGTATAAACTTCTCTCTTAAAGATGTTATTAAGGGATATATTATTGTCTGTGAATGTGGCTGTGGATAGTGTAAAATTAAAAATGATGTTACTCCATATACCACCTTGTCATCTTTTTTTTGTTTGCTTTTGTTTCCTGTGATGCTTCAAACTCTCAGTAACTCTCCATCTTAAGGTCCCCAAATACTTTATACTTTTCTCCGCCGTACCCACCAATCGTGGCAGGTTAGGCCATCGGTATAAGGTGTATCGGTCTCTCCTGATCGTCCACACTGCCCGACCCCTTTCATGGCCATAACAAACGTTCTTGTGTATGGGGAGGGATGGGAGAGTTAACTGACAGACTATCAATCGTTCGCACGTCAGTTATTGAGGGTGTATGGCCACCTTCTGCTTCTGTGGCTGCCTCTAATGGGGCGCTGCCAGTTTGAAGGATGGGTAGTTGATGGCTAAAAAGAAGCTGCTGTCTCAAGCTTTTAAGGCTGCTGGGGAGGGGCATGGTTTTGTCTCTCATGGTGTCCGTCTTTATCATTTAATATTATATTTATTTTCAAAAAATGCCTTCAGTTTCAGGGTTTCCTTCTTAGGATAGTGGACATTCTTCTCGCATCGAGGCCACAATGGAAGTGGCTAGATATAGTCTATGGTAGGATGTGGGCAGTTATACTTTCTGTCAACCTCCTTGTAGGTTTTTTTTTTTTACAGTCCACAAATCTATACCAAAAATATAATATGCACCTATATAAATTAAATATGCATGTGGTTTTTTTGTGGCTTAAGGAAGGAAAAAATATGGACTAGTACCGATCGATATCTTGGCAGTTTGCGAAGCACTTATGGTAGTGTGAAGGAGGCCTAGAAATGTATTGCCTTCTCCATAAAGAATCTCTGATCCTTCTCTATCAGATGAAGCCTTAACCGAGAGGAAGCCTGAGAAGACATCTCAAATATGTCACGTTGCTCTGATTTTATGTGATGGCTGTTCAGGATTTCCAGCCAGTGCTATGGTTTCCTCTACTGCAGAGAAGAGTTCAAACAAAGTGGGAGAGATGTCCATTGTAAAAAGGCTCCATAGAATAGTGGCTTAATAGGATATTTGGAGCTGAGTTGTTCTCCCTATGGAGAGTCTTCAGTAAAGCAACCAATGTTCTAGCAGCCAGGACAGGATCAGGTTCTTCCTTGGGGAAGTTCTCCAATGGAAGGCCACTGGGGTAAAGAATATCTCATCTAATTCACACAATGGCGGAGGTGTATGAAAGATGTGGGGTCTAGAAATAATAGAAAACGGTTAGTCAATAAATGGCATTTCAGATAATGCTATAGATTACTTCTGCCCTGCATGACTTTACCAAGGTGGTGGCTTTATCATTGCTGGCTTAAGATTACAATTACATGTATTAGAATTAAAGATGAGCAAATTTACAGTATTAATGAAGCAGATGGTTTCATTAGCTCGGCATTCGGCTTATCAGCCGTGCCGCTCTGCTCTGGATACCTGGAAAAGCTGGATCCAGTCCTGGCAAACTGGGAGACATTTCCAGGACTGGATCCAGCTTTTCCAGGCACCCAGAGTTCAAAGGCTGATGAGCGGATTGATGCGCTAATGAAGCCATCTGCTTCGTTAATACTGTTAATTGGCTCATCTCTAAATACAAGCATTCCCAACCCGGAAGAGGGATATCTACTCCGATCGCTGTTGCGTCTTACATGAATAGAATCAGGCACAACAGCTCATGTGGTGAGGTGGGAGTCTACATAAGACAGGCTAGTACAGGCTAGATGTTGCAGGAGTGGTCTACGGCTTGTGTCACCGGCAAGAAAGGTACACTACCACCTCCCCAGTGTCTACAGCCACTTTTACTAAATCCAGTTATCCCTGTCATGCAATGTGTTGGCAAAGGACATCAGGCAAACAGTTTCTTGAGATAAACGGGAACGTTACTGAACAGCTCTTAAGGTACAGTTCAATGCATTACAGTCCCTGTTCACAAGGTGCAGAAAAGCTTTTAGACTTGAGAGTGTGTTGTACACGTTCCCCTTTTAATGATACCTCTGCTGCTAGCAGGTAAACTCAACAAATTTGGCTCTAGGAGACTTGAGATGGGAAGGCAATACCTGACCTAGGGTAGATGACTTGTTAAGGTGACTTGAGCTGAGTTATGGGCAACTACATAAAGAGTGCTCGGTCCAGGAACAATAAGACTTTGCTGGTGAGGCCCTACGCCGTTTTGGCTTGACTGCGAGTTGAGAAAGTAGAAAAAAAACCTTACTCTAAAGGAATTCCACCAATGCTGTCATGTGACACACAAGAGGCATATACAGGAGCATGATCTCCATTGTGAGAGTCAGTGCCGTCCTTGACAAGTGGCTTTAAAGAGGAAGTCAAAACAGGGGGTCCTTCGGCAACTTGCTACTTCTTCAACCCCTGACAAAGACCTGAGCAAACCTCAAAGTGTGGACAGGCAAAGCGTTAGCTTAGGTGGATAGCATTGCATAGCGCTTACTGGAACACACAGGAACTGGTCTGAGCTTCTCCACTGCTCTGACTGCACCAATTTACAGCACTGAATGCACATGGCCCTCTCTACATTTACCTATGGGCTACTTCCCTTGGTTCAAAAAAGTCTGAGGTAACTGAAACTCCCATTGGCTCAAGGGAATTAGGAGACTTTTAAAAGGCCCAGATAAGCCGAGCAGTGAGAGGTGACCCACAAAGTCTCTGCAAGTTGCAACTTGGTTAACCTCTGCCTTCCCTTCAGCAGAATAGAATATAATTCAAACAGTACACACTTACAGAAAACCCCTTGAATAAAAGGTCAAAGTTTGCCGCCCTACATACTAGTTCACTTCAGCAGCACAAAACATGGGGGTCTCCGACACTGCAGATTCGATTTATGGTACCCCTTAACAAGGAGCGGATTAAGGGTACCATGGGCCCCAGGCTGTTTAGAAATTGTGGGTCCCCCTGCCAACCACAACCCCTCTAGCCTGCCCGCTAACCAAATAGCCTTGCTGAGGGGGCTATATAACATGTCCTTAGGCTATGTTAACTATATGCTACACAGGGATTTTATGTGGCCATTAACCATTTAAATTACCACAGAAAGGCCCTATACGGCATCTTTAGGTCACATAGCCTAAGGACATGGTATAACAGGCTATACCATATAACATGGTATAACAGGCTGGTCTACACTATTGCCCCTTTCATCCAAAAGTCCTTTTAATACAGTGATCTGGGAGTGTTTAGTACATGTTCTCCTGCTGTTTCAGTTCCATTTCTGTGGTATTTCCATCACTTTCTGGTTTTCAGGTGCACCAGATACCCTCCCCTCTCCCCCGAATAGGAGGCCCCTGAAAAACTGCTCGAGTCTCCCATTAACTTTACCGGTTTGCGCAAATACGGCCGTTGTTATGAAATACAGCCGTGTTTTTTACGTAGTGTGAACATAACCTTATAGTACAATGCTTGACTGGTAAAAAAATAAATCTATAGGAGGACAAAATTATGGCAACCATGCATCCATGGTATTGGAAGAGATAACTGATGAACCATTGTTTTTGGCTAATTTATCATTGCAATCTTTTTTTTTTTTTCCAATATTTGGGAAAACCAAGAATAGACTAAGATTGTGGTTGTTCCGCTTTAAGCCAAGCCGGAGGGAGATGTAACTGGGGTGAGTGTCTTCATTTTATGACAAATCCAATAAACGTTCCTAAGAGGAATCCCTTCCAAGATTCGCAGAGCCCTGTCAGTCTGCATGACTAAATAGTATACTGAAGACTTCAACGATCAGCCTAATTAGCCAGTTATGTTTCATTACTTCCCATTACGTTCCCTTCCTCTAAAGTGGCACAAAGAGCGTGTCTGTTAATGGTCCTTCTGCGGTGGCATCTGACAAGTTTGTGTTTGAAGTCATGCCTGGACATAAAGCAGCCGGGCCGGCTAAAGTCTGGGTTTATGATAAGATGATGCACATTTCCTGATCGCATCCACTCTACAGGCAACGCATTTCCTTTTTTTGTGTTAATCAAGGTCAGAATGTGTCGGAACCTCAGCAAACACAGCACACACATAGCGCGCACACACAGCACACACACACAGTACAAACAAACACAGCACACACATAGTACACACTAGCGTGCACACACAGCACACACACACAGTACACACACACACACACACATACATAGCGAGCACACACAGCACACAGTACACACACAGCGCACACACATACACAGCACACACAGTACACGCACACACACAGTACACACACACACAGCGCACACACACAGCACACACACAACACACAGTACACACACACACACATACACACAGCGCACACACACACAGCACACACACAACACACAGTACACACACAGCACACGCACACAGCACACGTACACAGCACACACACACAGTACACACACACACATACATAGCGAGCACACACAGCACACACACATACACAGCACACACAGCACACAGTACACACACAGCGCACACACATACACAGTACACACACACAGTACACACACACAGCGCACACACATACATAGCGAGCACACACACACACACAGTGCACACACACACAGCACACACAAAACACACAGTACACACGCAGCACACACGCACACAGCATAGTGGAGCTGGACTGAAATAAAAGCACTGATCCAAAACTGTACCTGTACCTATAGTATACATGATTATTGTACATTAATATAGAAAAGAAATTATTATTTGTCCATATTCTAGCAACATACCCAGGGGCAGGCGCACAATGCTGCCAGTGTACCTGTCACTGATGGGGGAGCTGGTGGGGGGGAGTTGCAGGTGGCCAATGGGAATGTTGTAGGAGGAATGTGCAGGTGGTCGATAGTGCCCTTTCACTGTCCGGGGTGAGAGGCGCCCGCTAGTAGCTCGGAGGCAGACCATGTGTTTTTCACAGGTCGAAACTAGAACTCAACCATCTTGCCACACTAGAAGAGGCTGGTTTGTAGAATAGAAAACCTGTCAAAAAATGACGGCTTGCTTATTAAATCTGTCGATTGGGCCACACCCACTTGGTGGGTTTTTTCAACAATAATGTCAGATTTGGAGGGTTTTTGGACAAAATGTGTTGGGTCACTAAAGATAAAACAAAAATGGACAATAACCTGACAACTTGCTGCCGAGAACACCTTCGTAAATCAGCCCCACAGGGTCAGTACAGTAGTGTATATATTTAAAAAGCTCCCTGAGGTGCTTGATCAAGCACCCCATTGCTCGATCAAGCACTATGCTCGACTAAGCAAGCTTACCCAACGCTATTTATGATCCCAACCTGAAAATACTTCAACTAAACACTTTTAGGCTATGTTCACACACACAGTATTTTTCAACCAAAACCAGGAGTGGATTGAAAACACAGAAAGGCTATGTTCAGACACTGCTGAAATCAAGTGGATAGCCACCATTTAACATAAATTAGTTGTCATTTAATGGTGGCCATCCACTCAATTTCAGCAGTGTGTGAACATAGCCTTTCTGTGTTGGAGGACATCTATCCTTAGATTAAGCCCGCCCCCTTTTACCAGGCTAGATTTGCCAAGAGGCGCACACCTGTTAGTAAAGCCGGCCGGTCCTGGCATTGCCCAAAAATCTACACCTGGAGCACATGTAGATTTTTGCCTGGCTTACACCTGTTTCCAGGCACAAACCTTGGTAAATTAAGAGCGGGAGGAGGACATTCCCCCTCCCCTCTGTGGCATACGCCAAGGTGAAGGAAAGACTTTGTGCCTTCCCTGTGAAATATGCCAGGAACACATGTTAGGGGGCCTTCACACGTACTGGATTTGCAGCCGATTTCACGCTGCAAGTTTCCAGCGATATCCGCTGCGGATCCATATAGTGTGAAGGTCTATGGGTTACATATCCGCAGCAGAATTTACATTCCACTGCAGATATGTGACCCGTCCCCTTTAACCCCCGGCCGCTCCTCATCAGCCAATCAGTGCTGCAGCCAGGAGCCTCACACAGCCAACTCACCGATCAGGTAATGTATGCTCTGTGCCGGGGGCAGCCCTGGAGCATACATCTCCTCCCCCAGGCTCCTGCTTGCTTCGGAGCCTCCCGGTATCTCCTGACGGTCAGCCATTCAGTGCGCTGCGGTGGGGCAGCGCATTGATTGGCTGACCGCCGGGAGACGTTGGAAGGCCCCAAAGCAAGTAAAAGCCTGAGGCAGGTGATGTATGCTCCGGGCCGGGGCTGCGGGTGGCTGGGGGTTAAAGGGGCTGGGTCACATACTGGCAGCGGAATGAAATTTCCGCTATGGGTATGTGACCCCATAGACCTTCACACTACATGGATCCACAGAGGATTTCGCTGCAAACCCACAGAGTGAAATCCACTGCAGATCTGGTACGTGTGAATGCACCCTTAATAGGTTTTCCTCATTGTTTCACCAAATCACCAAAAGCGAAAATCAAGATTGCTGTGAACCATATTTTCAAGATAGACAAGTTCAAAAACAACTAAAATAGTCTTAAAGTAAATTCCCAGCTTGCATTCACTTTAAAGGAAACCTGTCACCCCCTGTGCAGGGCAGAGCCCGGCTGACCTCCCGGTGCAGACCCATATACTTACCGATTCCACGAAGTCCCTCTCCTGGACCCGGTCCTGCTGCCGAGAGATCCCTGTCAGAAGCCGTGGGGGCGCTCACCAGAGATGAGTCCGAGGCCCATAGAGAATGGGCAGTGATTGTCTGTAAGTCTCCACACGTCGATAACGAGCTCTCCTTAAGGAGAGTCATTACCCCTTTGACCCACGTCGATAGACCTCTCACTAACCAGCCAACACCCTGCTCTGCACTGATGAGGGGCAAAAAACCCGAAACAGCTGTCTGCAGATGGGAAATCTTACCTTTTGGAGAGATTGTTTGGCTTGGCATAAAATCCCCAGTCAATGTTCTAAGGCTCCCTGACCGAGCGAGACTTGACTTGAAGGGACATCTCTTTGCTCAAGAGGTGTGAGAACTATTTTGTATATCCTTTCCTCCTTATGTCCTCTGAAACCTAGAACATAACTTTAAAAAAGACAAATTTACAATGAACCCCCCCTCCCAGAGTTCGCATGCAAAGCAAGTCCCAGTGACACCTGACAACATTAATAGATATATTCCCACTCCAGTCCGAGAACACCGTATCTGTCAAAGTTCTAGAAGGAAATATTCCGAGTGCTACATGTTCTGACAATTTGAGGCTTCTCATCTCTATTTAATAGTCAAGATACTTCGATTTGGGACTGCAGCTGGGAAAGCTACAGATGGAAGGAGATTCCTTGATTTCCACATCAATCAGAACTCACTTAGCTATTTATGACCTCGGTGGCGGAGAGTCACAGTACACTTTATACCGCGCCAGCTCAGGTCAGCAATAAATGGGGTGAAGAGTTCACAGCATCTCTGGATTCTAAAATCTGCCGAGCTGCAGGATGTTGACTTTAAACTACTTCAAATACATAGAAAACACTCAAAGATTTTTATATATATAAAAGAGAAGGAAATAATCAAATCCAAAGGAAAAGTTCTGATATAATGAAGGTCTCATATTCAGAAAGCTAAAAGCGTGTGCGCACATATCTGACAGAGTGGCTAGACTTCACATAGCCGTATACTGTAGGTGGATTCTCACGTTGCATAACTGCTCCGAAATCTCAGCTGCGGAATCTGCAGAGCAATTCCAGAAGAGAGTATATGTTAGTGAATGGGGGCTTTAAAGGGGTACTCAAAAAAAAAAAAAAATATATATATATATATATATATATATATATATATATTGTATATTCCAGCAGGAAGTGCTGTATTCTTTCTAGTCTGGAGAGCAGTAGAGATTTTCTATGGGGATTTGCTGCTGCTCTGGACAGTTCCTGACATGGACAGAGGTGGCAGCAGAGAGCAGTGTGTCAGACTGGAGAGAATACACCACTTCCTGCAGGATGTACAGCAGCTGATAAGTACTGGGAGACTGATATAAATTACAAATCTATATAACTTTGACTCCAGTTGATTTGAAAGAAAAAAAATTCACAGGATAACCCCTCTAACACAAAAAAAACTCCACTGTGGGTGTTAGGCATGCTCTAATTCTTCTATATGTAGCAATCCTTTCCTGTTGCAGAAATCTTACAGGATGATTTTATTCATTACAGTGTGCTGGAGTGACATCTACAGTGGAAATTTTGCAGTGTTTTTTTTATTTATCTTTTACACGTCTGCAGTGAACTTGGTTCTGAGTGACTTCATGCGTATTGGTTGTACAATGGAGGGTGGCTCTATGCAAAGATCATGGAAACTTCACGGAATGGATACCAAAAATATATCGGAAATTGTATACATTTACATTACATAAAGTATCGTTTTTATTTGTTGTAGCAGCCATTTAACTCTCTGGATAGTAAGGTCAGGAGGTCGCTGCAGCCCAAACCATATAGATACAGCGCCAAAAAGGAAAACACAAGGCTAGTCAGGCTAAAAGGAAAAAGACAGAAACAAAATGCAAGGAAAACAAAACTATGAGAAGAACAAGAAGGGGAGGTTAATAGTAACAGGCCGGTGTCTTACGCCATGTGAACATGGCCTAATACTGCAGTAATGCGTTTGAGCGGAATACCCCTTTAACACTGAGTTAACTTTCAAATGTTTTTTTAATTACCGAAATGTAATTATTACTTCAGAAAAACAAATCCTCTCTCTTTTTCCTATCCTCTTCTTCCACATAATCTTTACTATTATCTTCCGCAAATAAGCCGAACTTCTTTTTCTTTTTTTTTTTTTACACCATTTTAGATTAGAAATTTAGATCTAGAGATACTTAGAGAATTGGAAGGGTATCGGTGCCAGGTTTGCGTAATCATTAAACTTGAATGGAAACCGTCCTTATCTAACAACAATGTCAAATTATTTATCGAGTTATCAGTGTTTCCATCAACTCGCAATGAATTTCTAACCATAATGTCTGGCGCACCTAATAATAATCAGGATCGGTGTCACTTCCTCACCGCCTTGTGCCACGGCGCACACCATGCCCCATTGAGCCAAGTGCATTTTAATATAGCGTTGACCTTGGAACCTTGCCTTTGATCAGTGGTTCTTCAAAGATAGGGATCTGCAGTGTGGCAGTGCTTCCCTGATGGATGTGGTAGGGAGACAATAATTCAGTATAGTCATCGTAAAAGACTGATTAAAAATTAATGATAAATTAATCAAAGCAGCTTCAGCTCGCAAGCAGGAAAAGTCAATTAGCTGTTCGTCTGAGTGAAGAGGGAAAAGAAGCAATGAAGAATAATGTGTCCAGTGCAAAAGGCTTGAAAGAAATTGCCTTTTATTAATTAGTCCTTAATAATAAATATTGTGCAGATTAAAGGAAAGAGGCATTAAAGCATTAAATGAATTAATCTGAGATTTGTCATCGGGTCGGCGGAGAAGTTTCGGTTGATACCTGTAATGTATAAAAATAGAGGTCCTATATCATCTTAACATCGGGTGAACTTATTCCGTGGTGTGGCCGCTGCCCAATGTGGTGGTAATTTATGGACCACTCCTTAACTTATAAATCAGTTAAAGGCTTTAGTTAGTTCAACGATTTCTGCCTGATGTAGTGTGACCCGTGATCTTTGTTCAGCCAGAAGTAGAGCACAATTATAGCCACCACCATCTAGACACAAAAGTCGTTTGTCAAATGTCGTCACGTAGAACAATCTGTTCATAGGGAAACGATAAGGCATGTGATATGGCACAGTGAAAAGCATGGAAACTCTGATTAAAGAGGTACTCCGGGCAGGGGTTATTTTCAGTGTACAGTGTACGGCCGGGGTGGGGGAGGATATAGAAGGCGCCGGTCACTTACCTCCCTAGTTCCAGCGCCAGGTCACGGATCGCGGCACCCCATTCTCCCGTCCGGCCGCCGCTTCCTGGTCTGAGCTGCAACGTGACGTCTCAAGGCAGCTCAGCTATTCAGCGGCCGAGGCGGGACTCCGCTACGACTGCTGAATGGCTGAGCTGCCTTGAGACGTCCCACTCAAGTTGCAGCTCAGACCAGGACGGGAGAACGGGGCGGCAGGATCCGGGACCCGGGGCTGGAACCAGGGAGCTAAGTGACTGGCGGCCTCTATTTCCACCCCTTCCCCGGCAATACCCTAAAAATTACCCCACCAAAAATAACCGGAGTACCCCTTTAACTTAAAGGGAATCTGTCAGCACCCAGGCCCTAGCTAAGTGAGTGAGTAATTTCTCAGTTCAGTGGATTATGCAAAATCTCAGGTCTCCTACTGTAATGAACAGTCCAAGAGGAGTTGTGGCTCAGCATATGTGCTGCACTCTGGAACACCTCACTACTCCTTCCTCCTCTTCATGAATATTCAATGCTCTAAAACTCTAAAAAATCTTCTCTAATAAAAAACAGATAACACTTCCTACCACCTGAAGAACTTTTATTCTGCTATACAGTTTATTGTGCAATGGTATGAGACCAAAAATTATGGAGTCAAAGAGGAGTTGTGGCTCAGCGTTTGTGCCGCACTCCGTCCGCCTCATCCCTCCTTCCTCCTCCCTCTTCTTCATTAATAATCAGTGTTCTAAAAGTCTAAAAATCTAAATAAAAAAAATAACATTTCCTACTGCCTGAAAAACTTTTATTCTGCTATACAGTTTACTGTGCAATGGTATGAGACCAAAAATTATGGAGTCAAAGAGGAGTTGTGGCTCAGCGTTTGTGCAGCACTCCGTCCGCCTCATCCCTCCTTCCTCCTCCCTCTTCTTCATGAATAATCAATGCAATAAAAAAAAGATAACAGTTCCTATCACCTGAAGAACTTAAAGGGAATCTGTCAGCACCCAGGCCCTAGCTAAGTGAGTGAGTAATTTCTCAGTTCAGTGGATTATGCAAAATCTCAGGTCTTCTACTGTAATGAACAGTCCAAGAGGAGTTGTGGCGCAGCATATGTGCTGCACTCTGGAACACCTCACTACTCCTTCCTCCTCTTCATGAATATTCAATGCTCTAAAACTCAAAAAAATCTTCTCTAATAAAAAAAAAGATAACACTTCCTACCACCTGAAGAACTTTTATTCTGCTATACAGTTTATTGTGCAATGAGACAGAAAATTATGGAGTCAAAGTGGAGTTGTGGCTCACCGTTTGTGCCACACTCCGTCCGCCTCATCCCTCTTTCCTCCTCCCTCTTCTTCATGAATAATCAATGCTCTAAAACTCTAAACATCTCAATAAAAAAGATAACATTTCCAACCACCTGAAGAACTTTTATTCTGGTATACAGCTTACTGTGCAATGGTATGAGACCGAAAATTATGGAGTCAAATAGGAGTCGTGGCTCAGCATTTGTGCCACACTCCGTCTGCCTCATCCCTCCTTCCTCCTCCCTCTTCTTCATTAATAATCAATGTTCTAAAAGTCTAAAAATCTAAATAAAAAAAATAACATTTCCTACTGCCTGAAGAACTTTTATTCTGCTATACAGTTTACTGTGCAATGGTATGAGACCAAAAATTATGGAGTCAAAGAGGAGTTGTGGCTCAGCGTTTGTGCCGCACTCCGTCCGCCTCATCCCTCCTTCCTCCTCCCTCTTCTTCATTAATAATCAATGTTCTAAAAGTCTAAAAATCTAAATAAAAAAAATAACATTTCCTACTGCCTGAAAAACTTTTATTCTGCTATACAGTTTACTGTGCAATGGTATGAGACCAAAAATTATGGAGTCAAAGAGGAGTTGTGGCTCAGCGTTTGTGCAGCACTCCGTCCGCCTCATCCCTCCTTCCTCCTCCCTCTTCTTCATGAATAATCAATGCAATAAAAAAAAGATAACAGTTCCTATCACCTGAAGAACTTTTATTCTGGTATGCAGTTTACCGTGCAATAGTTTGAGACCGAAAATGAAGGAGCCCTTTCACCCATTTCTGCTTTGGGTGTATAACTTTTTGATTTCTCCCTGTGTGTTTGCGTGTTGGAAAGATCCAATTTCCACATTTAATTTTAACCATCAAGAAATATGTGCGTGAGATATCTCCTCCATACATGTGATGAGAGAGAGAGACGAAAGAAAACATAAAGAAGAAGAAGAATAGAAAAAGCCTAATGGGTTCCACAATAGCCACAAATCTTTGTGCACCATAAGATAAAGTTGTTTGATACATAAACAATCTTCACCCGTGCATATAAACTTAAACAGGTGTGTTTTATTATTGCTGAGACAGGTTGTAATGTGGCAGCTGGTGCGCACAGCTCGGCATATTCATTTTCAAATATCAATCCATTCTCAGGCACTAAGTGGGCATGCCAGGAGCGGAAGTCTTGGTAAAGCTTACAGAACATGTACTAAAGAACAGATCAGAGCTGTAAAAGCCAATCCACAGGGCACAGATTTAATTTTTTTCTATGTAAAATATCTGCCAACAGTTTTTAAAGTGTACCCATTGTTAGATTTTCTTGTACTTCACAATAAAACTCAAGTATAGCTTAAAGGGGTACTCAACCAGTGTCAGAAAATTACACAGAACTGTAATTTACTTCTGTGTACAAATCTTCAGTCTTCCAGTACTTATCAGCTGCTGTATGTCCTGCAGCAAGTGGTGCATTCTTTCCAGTCTGACACAGTGCTCTCTGCTGCCACCTCTGTCCATGTCAGGAACTGTCCAGAGCAGGGGAGGTTTTCTATGGGGATTTGCTGCTGGTCTGGACAGTTCCTGACATGGACAGAAGGGGCAGCAGAGAGCACTGTGTCAGACTGGAAAGAATGCACCACTTCCTGCAGGACATAAAGCAGCTTATAAGTACTGGAAGACTGGAGGTATTTAAATAGAAGTAAATTACAAATCTAAAAAACTTTCTGCAATCAGTTGATTTGAAAGAAAAGTATTTGTCTATTTTTTCTAGAAAAAAGAAAAGTTTCTAAAAAAACTTGTCTAGTTTTATTTTTCCCCACATCTTCACACATCTTTTTCACACATCTTCAAAATTTGTTTGTAATTGTGTGTCTGCGATGACGGACCGGTTTATATCCAGCTGGTTTCTCTGTGCCTATTTACACATCTCCAAATTTTGCGGATCCGTGCTGCAAACGAAAAAAAACATGTATTGTGACCTGGACACACCAATGGAAATCCGTATGGATCCGTATTTGTTAAAATTGTTGCAAAATGTTACATCTGCAAAAAAAATATGGATCAACAATTCTAGCTAGTCTCATGATTTTAAATATTTCTCCTTTTTTACTTTACACTTTTATAGACCCGCATAAAAAACGGATGATACGACAAATTTATGCTCAAAATATGGTTCTCAAAAATATACTGATGTGTGAATGAGGCCTTACTCAATAGAGAAACGGATCCTGTCTGATGGCATACAACCATATCCGGTTTTACCACCACATGACTAGTTCCTGAAAAATCCTTAAAGGGGGTTCTCCAGCCTCGGAAAAACAACTTTCTTCCAGTAACAGCACAACTCTTGTCTTCAGTTTGAGTGCAGTTTTTGCAACTCCGTTCCATAGAAGTGAATGGAGCTTAATTGCAAACCACACGTGAACTGGAGACAAGAGTGGTGCTGTCCCTAGAAGAAAGTGGCCATGTTTTTCTGACGCTGGAGAACCCCTTTAATTTGGTAATTCTAGATGACTCTAACACCTTCCCCTGATCCCCATAATTACGCCTCACACTTTCACCTCTTTAGGATTAGATACTTTTCAGTATATTGTAGCAGAACAACAGCAACAATCACTGATGTCAGATACTGTAATGATTTACAGCCCCATAGGGATGAAGACAGAAAACACTCAGTGGAAAACATGGAAGCTAAAATATTTTTGGCAACATTATCAAACAGGTAGAATATAAATGACGGGTAATTATTAATAAGAGTCACTAGAGGGAATCTGTCACAATAAAAAGGAGCTTTTAAAGAGGTTCTAAGGAACTACAAAATAAATGGTTTGTTCTTAGGATAGACGATCGATATTACATTGGTAACGTGCAATTATCAGTCAGTTACCCCTGCCAATCAGCTAATTGGAGCCAAAAGCAGCTCAGTTCTATTGATCTGCCTCATGCACCCTTCTGTGGTTAACACCCCCCCCCCCGTTTCCCCATCTGGAGTTAGGCCCCCTAGTGTCCCCATCTGGAGGTAGGCCCCCTCCCCCACAGTGTCCCCATCTGTAGTAAGCCCCCCTCCACCCCATTGTCCCCATCTGGAGTTAGGCCCCCTCCCCCTGCCCCCAAGTGTCCCCATCTGGAGTTAGGCCCCCTCCCCAAAAGTGTCCCCATCTGGAGTTAGGCCCCCGTGTCCACGTCTCGGGTTAGCTCCCCCCCAAGTGTCCCCATCTGGAGTTAGGCCCCTTCATCCTGTTTTACCATTTAAAGTTAAGCCCCGACCCTGCGTCCCTATCTGGAGTTAGGCCCCCGCCCCCAGTGTCCCCATCTAGAGTTAGGCCTCCCAGTGTCCCCATCTGGAGTGTCCCCATATGGATAAATTGCTAAACGTGTAAATGAGGCCTTATGCTATACTGAAGTCCCAAAAAAGAATGGCTCAGGCACTTTAGCTCTGATTTCCGTGGGCCACGCCTCTTTGACTCTTTATTGCATCATGAAAAAAAATTTTTAGCACATTTTAGTAAGATCCCGTAACCTGTGTATGCTTTCCCTTAGACCTATGTAACATTGCTTTTTGGTACTGAATTTCCTGGAGACAGATTCAATTTAAGAACTATTCACATATAATAGTTGCTATGACTACAATACCAGTAAGAATCTTCCCAAAATATCTAATTTTCAGCAATGCAAGTATTTCAAAAAATTCTTATAGCCAACACAATTATTTCAGATGAAAACCCTTCAAATCATAAGAAATAGCTTTACTTACAATGGTACGGGTTGTATCATATTGATGTAAAGGGTAATTATTGATCGCTCTTTATAAAGTTCTTCTAATATATAATTTTTAAAAATCAGCAATCTTGGTGTTTTTTTCTCCCTTTTCACTTAGGCTGTTCACCTTGTGGGAACAAAATTGTTTAATAGACTGGACAATTCCACGCGATACGATACGATATATAATGTTCTGTTTGGGTTTTTTCTTTTCTTTTTTTACATTTTTTATTTGTAAAATGGAGAGTTTTTTTTTTTTTTTACACTTTAGAAGTCCCCCTAGGGGACATATATATACAATTATTAGATTGTATATACTGATCAATGCTATGCCATTACATAGCATTGATCAGTATTATCAGCAATCTGCAGATAGTCTGCCCTCAGGCAGACTTTATAGGAAGATCATAAATCCGACAGGAAGGAGGTAAGTATTATACCTCCGCTTGTCTGGAAAAGTGGTACTTATCTAGTCACTGACTTCCTTAAACGCCGCAATCGCTATAGATTGTGGTGTTAATAGAGACTCTGTCAGTAGGGTTATGGTGTCCTATCTTAGGGTAGCATAAACTAGTGACAGTGAAGCTGAACAGAATGATGTATCACTTACATTGTTCTATGCTGCCGATTCAGAGATCTCCTCCTGAATAACATGGGCAATAAGTAGTCCTCTCCATTATGTGCATGAGCCCAGTAGTCCAGGATATTCATGAGAAGTAGAAAACTCCACCCACCAGCTGCTGATTGGCAGTTATCTATCCATGCTGTGTGTAGGCAGTAACCTGTCAATCAGCAGCGGGAGGGTGGGAGGAGGGGTGTGGCAAGAATCCTATTCTCCTGCATATTAGGAGAACGGCTGAACAGAATTATACAAGTAATACACCAATCTGTTCAGCATTTCTGTCACTAGTTTATTCTGCCCACATTTAAGGTATGATAAACCTAGTGACAGAGTCCCTTTAAGCGATAGCTGCGTGATTATAGCTGCCTGTCATTATCCCCAGTTCCTGGGACACTATTCTGGTTATGTTGGTTTGTGATGACAACTACTATAATATATAGTACTGTCCATATAGACCAGAATATCGAGGCACTCACCACAGCTTCTTGACAAATTGGCTAGCTTTATTCACAAAAACACAGATACATGGATGCAGACAGGTGAACGGGCGACAGCCTGTTTCACGTGCTTAGCTCGCACGCTTCCTCTCGGCCCTGACGTCACTACGTTACACAGTCCTTTTAAAGGCATACTAATTGCTACATAAATACAAACGTTTAAAAATACACATAGAATAATTTAAAAGAACATAGAACGTTACAAATCTTACAGTAGTGATACCAATTAATAATAACCATGTAAATCGGAACGGTCATTTAGACCAAGTAGTCCAAGTGCTTCCGTCTTTAAGATAAGCTCTGTTTCCTTTTTAATCAGCCTGTTATCTCTGCCGCCTCCAGCTGGAGAGTTCTTAACTTGTAACAATCCCATAAGGTGCAATGCAGACAGGTTACCGTTATGTGCTACGCGCATGTGAGAAATCACTCTCGGACAGCCTTTACCTGTTCTCAAAGAGCGTGTATGTTCAGCAAAACGTTGATACAGCGGGCGTGTGGTCTTCCCGCAACTGCATAGGAGTGCATAGACCACAAATGCAGATCGGCAAGTAATGAAATCGCGTATCTGCCAAGTAAGACCCCCAAGACACACTGTATTACTCTCGTTCAGCTGACCGCAAAAATTACAGTGACCACATCTGTGGTTTCCTTCTAACTTTTTTTGGCCCAACCATGTATTTTTATTTTTTACCTCAAGTGAATTCTTAAACCGTCCCTGAACTAATTCATCACGAATATTCTTACATCTTTTGAACGCCAATAGGGGTTTACTTTTCATATATTCCTGTAACGACTCCTCCCCCTCCAGTACATTCCAATATTTATATATTATAGATCTCACCTTTTTATCCATCGGACTGTGTCTAAAGAAGAAAACAAATCTATCCAATTTACCTCTATTATTCTTTCTCCGATGAGAACGCTCCAATGTCCCTGCTCTAGCTTTATCAATAACCTCTTTGGGATACCCGCGATCCAATATTCAATTTGTGGGGTTCATTTGTGAGCTCCTGGGGTTCGTCCTCCATCACAACGTGTTCCAGTTCGCTGACCAATGGTATGGTCAGCGAGCTGGGACCGCGATGGGGACGCCAGTAGCACCTACTTTTGCTAACTTATACCTAGCTGAACTGGAAGATGAAATTATTTTTAATGTACAGAATCCTTTTATATCCAAGATAGCTTTTTACTTAAGATATATAGACGACGTACTGTTAGTGTGGGCGGGCTCAGAAGATGAATTCAACCAGTTTGTACAATATATTAACATCAACACATATAATATGTCATTTACAGCTATCTATGGTAATAAACAACTTGATTTCTTAGATGTACACTTGGAACTCCAACAGGGAGAGCTAAAAGTAAGTGGTTACCGTAAAAGCACAGCCACAAATATGTTGCTAAATTATAAAAGTTATCACCCCCATCATGTAAAACAGTCAGTACCTTATGGAAGATTTGTACGCCTCCGCAGGATTAATAATTGTGAAGAACTGTATGAACAACAAGCCAATGACCTTAGTAAAAGGATATTGGATCGCGGGTATCCCAAAGAGGTTATTGATAAAGCTAGAGCAGGGACATTGGAGCGTTCTCAGCTCGTTTATCGGAGAAAGAATAATAGAGGTAAATTGGATAGATTTGTTTTCTCCTTTAGACACAGTCCGATGGATAAAAAGGTGAGATCTATAATATATAAATATTGGAATCTACTGGAGGGGGAGGAGTCGTTACAGGAATATATGAAAAGTAAACCCCTATTGGCGTTCAAAAGATGTAAGAATATTCGTGATGAATTAGTTCAGGGACGGTTTAAGAATTCACTTGAGGTAAAAAATAAAAATACATGGTTGGGCCAAAAAAAGTTAGAAGGAAACCACAGATGTGGTCACTGTAATTTTTGCGGTCAGCCTAACGAGAGTAATACAGTGCGTCTAGGTGGTCTTACTTGGCAGATACGCGATTTCATTACTTGCCGATCTGCATTTGTGGTCTATGCACTCCTATGCAGTTGCGGCTTTTATTATATTGGGAAGACCACACGCCCACTGTATCAACGTTTTGCTGAACATACACGCTCTTTGAGAACAGGTAAAAGCTGTCCGAGAGTGATCTCTCACATGCGCGTAGCACATAACGGTAACCCGTCTGCATTGCGCTTTATGGGATTGTTACAAGTTAAGAACTCTCCAGCAGGAGGCGGCAGAGATAACAGGCTGATTAAAAAGGAAACAGAGCTTATCTTAAAGACGGAAGCACTTGGACTACTTGGTCTAAATGACTGTTCCGATTTACATGGTTATTATTAATTGGTATCACTACTGTAAGATTTGTAACGTTCTATGTTCTTTTAAATAATTCTATGTGTATTTTTAGGCGTGTGTATTTATGTAGCAATTAGCATGCCTTTAAAAGGACTGTGTGACGTAGTGACGTCAGGGCCGAGAGGAAGCGTGCGAGCTAAGCACGTGAAACAGGCTGTCGCCCGTTCACCTGTCTGCATCCATGTATCTGTGTTTTTGTGAATAAAGCAAGCCAATTTGTCAAGAAGCTGTGGTGAGTGCCTCGATATTCTGGTCTATATGGACAGTACTATGTGAAGATTGTTTGGATCGATTGAGCACCACCAGCTGTACCGGGACCAAGAACGTGTCCACACAGTGCGGTTTTTCCCTCCCTCCGGTAGTGCCGTATGACTATATTGCTTTGACTATAATATATAGCTACATAAAATAAATCTTCCTTTTTAATTGTTCAACAATAAGTGTGAATTCTTCTTCACGGAAAAAGAAGACATCCCCTGAAAATAAGACCTAGCGCATCTTTGGGAGCAAAAATTAATATAAGACACTGTCTCATTTTCGGGGGAAACACGGTATATGCTGTATATTGTCATTTTGCACTGCTAGCAGACTTTAGTTTGTATTTTAACTAGACTGGATTATTTTATTCATCTATAGGGCTGGTCGGGGGGCTTATTTTGTGCGCCATTTATTGGTGTAGATGGAAATTTTTGGTCACTTTTTATAAATTTTTCTCTGATATATGATTAAAAAAAATCAGCAATCCTGTTCCTTTTCCCACTTTTATTTATACTATTCACCGGGTAGGTAGGACAAAATTATTGTATTTTAATAGATCAGACAATTCCGCACGCTATAATACCAAATGTTTATTTTCTTTTTTGCACATATTTTATAGGGGATGATATCAACCCTAATTGGGGGATGGGGTTTTGTTAAATTTTTCACACTTAATTCCTCCTAGGGGACTATTTACAAGCATCATTAGATTGCTTTTACTGATCAATGCTATGCAATTGCATAGCATTGATCAGTAAAAGATCGTCTCTCTGCATCTAGAATCTGCCTAAGGCAGACTCTAGGAGCAGATCTCCAATCTGACAGGACGGAGGAAAGCATTATTCCTCTGTCTGTGAGGCATATAAGAGGTTATTAGCAGGCAGCAGTGTGATGATCACTTCTGCCTGTCCTTATGCCTTATGCCTTTTTTACAAAATTGTAACTTGGTTTAAAACCATTGCTTTGGTTTAAGAGCTCCCTGTACTGGGTGGGAGGAAAAGTGGGGGAGGGGCATGTTATGCATAGCGGGGTCTACAGTACTGTACTCTGACCCAGGAAGTCTCCCTCACCTTCCAAATCATAGCAGATCCACTTTAGGCTGGGGCTTACATCAGGGGACCGGACTGTGGAGGTAATCTCTCCCTAGCTGTAACCCCTCTCTCCCGTGGCAGAGAGCGCTGCTATACTGTGCCCACATCTGCCCTGCTCATTCCTGCCCCCTGCAGTCTCTGTTAGCCCTTGTGTTTCCCATCCTCTCCATTCCTGCTATAATGTGCCTGCACTCACACTCAGCTATACACACTGCTACTATAATGTACCTGCACTCACATTCAGCTATGAACACTGCTGCTATAATCTACCTGCACTTACACTTAGCTATACACACTGCTGCTATAATCTGCATGCATTTACACTCAGCTATACACACTGCTGCTATAATCTGCCTGCATTTACACTCAGCCGTTCACACTGCTGTATATAAAGTTGCTGTCACTATCCTCCTGCCCAGCTCTGTGATTCTCACTTCCTGATTGGTCCATGCTGAACACACACCCCTTCCCCATTGCTGTCATGTGACCACACAGACTTCTGACAAGCTGATGCTGTTTTTTGAGGTTTATACAGTTACTACACATTATACACCACATGCTGATTGCTATACTGGACAGTAACTTATATATTACATATCCAGCTGCTGCTGTGTTATCAGGGTTATACAGTTACTATACATTATACTCCACATGCTGATTACTATACTATACAGTAACTTTTATATCACATATCCAGCTGCTGTGTTATCAGGGTTATACAGTTACTATACATTATATATCACATGCTGCTATACTGTACAGTAACTTATATATCACATATCCAGCTGCTGTGTTATCAGGGTTATACAGTTACTATACATTATACACCACATGCTGATTGCTATACTGTACAGTAACTTATATATCACATATCCAGCTGCTGTGTTATCAGGGTTATACAGTTACTATACATTATACACCACATGCTGCTACACTGTACAGTAACTTATATATCACATATCCAGCTGCTGTGTTATCAGGGTTATACAGTTACTATATATTATACACCACATGCTGATTGCTATACTGTACAGTAACATATATCACATATCCAGCTGCTGTGTTATCAGGGTTATACAGTTACTATACATTATATACCACATGCTGATTGCTATACTGTACAGTAACATATATCACATATCCAGCTGCTGTGTTATCAGGGTTATACAGTTACTATACATTATATACCACATGCTGCTATACTGTACAGTAACTTATATATCACATATCCAGCTGCTGTGTTATCAGGGTTATACAGTTACTGTCATGAATGTGCCTGTACCGAACTCCGTGCGCCCCTTGGCTCGTGCTGCGCGCCTGAGATGGCGCTGATATTCAGTGTTTTTGTATGTTTGTGCAGTGTCCTGAACCTTGTCTGAACACTGCTCTATTTCCTTCTATGTTTGTTCAGCCACACCTGCTTTGCCTGAGATACTCCTGGCCACTCCGGAGTTAACTATGATGCTGGTTAGCTAGTCTGATTGACTGTTCTCTCTGCCAGTCAGGTTGCTCTTGCCCCAGGTGTTCTGAGGAGATCAGGGGTCTGGTCCAATCAGCTCCTGCACTGGACCTCTGGTCTCCTATATAGTGTCTGCCAGCCTGCCTCTCACTGCTGGATATTGAGCTTGTCTCTGCCTGGTTCTGTTTCTCCTGCTCTGTTTATTCTGACTCTTTTGTATTTCTGACCATCCCTGCTAGCTGCCTGCCCTGACCATATTGCCTGTTTATTGACCTTGCTTCTTGGATTGTGTTTTTGTACTGCGCTGCCAGACTGTTGTGACCCGGATTCCTGACCATTCTTTATTGTGTTTTGTCTGTCTGTTTGTCTTGTCTTTGTGTCCCACCTAGCCAGTGCAGGGACCGACGCCCAGTTGCTGCCCTGGGGTTTAGCCTAGGGGGGCAAGTAGGTAGAGGACAGTGGGCGGGGCTGAGCTTAGGGTGCACTGTCTGTGTGTGTCTGGTGTCACCGGTTCCTGACAGTTACTATACATTATACACCACATGCTGCTATACTGTACAGTAACTTATATATCACATATCCAGCTGCAGTGTTATCAGGGTTATACAGTTACTATACATTATACACCACATGCTGCTATACTGTACAGTAACTTATATATCACATATCCAGCTGCTGTGTTATCAGGGTTATACAGTTACTATACATTATACTCCACATGATTGCTATACTGTACAGTAACTTATATATCACATATCCAGCTGCTGTGTTATCAGGGTTATACAGTTACTATACATTATACACCACATGCTGCTATACTGTACAGTAACTTATATATCACATATCCAGCTGCTGTGTTATCAGGGTTATACAGTTACTATACATTATACTCCACATGCTGATTGCTATACTGTACAGTAACTTATATATCCCATATCCAGCTGCTGTGTTATCAGGGTTATACAGTTACTATACATTATACTCCACATGCTGATTGCTTTACTGTACAGTAACATATATCACATATCCAGCTGCTGTGTTATCAGGGTTATACAGTTACTATACATTATACTCCACATGCTGCTATACTGTACAGTAACTTATATATCCCATATCCAGCTGCTGTGTTATCAGGGTTATACAGTTACTATACATTATACTCCACATGCTGATTGCTATACTGTACAGTAACTTATATATCACATATCCAGCTGCAGTGTTATCAGGGTTATACAGTTACTATACATTATAGACCACATGCTGATTGCTATACTGTACAGTAACATATATCACATATCCAGCTGCTGTGTTATCAGGGTTATACAGTTACTATACATTATACTCCACATGCTGCTATACTGTACAGTAACTTATATATCACATATCCAGCTGCTGTGTTATCAGGGTTATACAGTTACTATACATTATACACCACATGCTGCTATACTGTACAGTAACTTATATATCACATATCCAGCTGCTGTGCTATCAGGGTTATACAGTTACTATACATTATACACCACATGCTGATTGCTATACTGTACAGTAACTTATATATCACATATCCAGCTGCTGTGTTATCAGGGTTATCCAGTTACTATACATTATACTCCACATTCTGAAAGCTATACTCTACAGTAACTTATAATATCACAGATTATGCTGTTTCTGAATGTTTGTTTCATCTGTTTTACATGTTATTCAAAATAAAAAATCATTATTTTGGGGGTGTGGAACCAATCGTCTACATTTCAATGATTTCTTATGAAAAATTTTTTTGGGTTTAACCTCTTAAGGACGCATGACGTACCGGTACGTCATGCGCCCGTAAGTGGTGTTCAGAGCAGTGCCGCGCGGCGACCCCGCTCTGAACTGCCGCAGTCCTGGGTGGCGCTTGTAGCCCGGGACCGCGGGTATTAGCGGGCACGGTCCTATCGCAGTGCCCGCTAATACAGTAATCATATGCAGCTGTCAAACATGACAGCTGCATCCGATTACCGGATGCAGCACTTCCCTGGTGTCAAGTGGGGGAGATCGCTGCTCCGGGACAAGCGATCTCCATTACTGCTGCCAGCCGGGGACCGCTCCAAGATGGCGCCGTGCCCGGCTCGGCACTCGTTTGTTTTCGGCTGCAGCAGCCGAAAGCAAACGAGTGCCGATCTCATTGATCTTCGCTGTATAACTATACAGCAAAGATCTCAATGAGAGATCAAAGTGTATATACTAGAAGTCCCCCAGAGGGAATAACCCTAACCCCAGGGAGAAATAACCCTAACCCCAAGGGGAATAACCCTAACCCCAGGGGGGAATAAACCTAACCCCAGGGGGAATAACCCTAACCCCAGGGGGGAATAACCCTAACCCCAGGGGGGAATAACCCTAACCCCAGGGGGACTTCTAGTAAGTGTGTAAAAAAAAAAAGTATTGTTATTAGTAAAAAGCCCCCTTCCCTAATAAAATTCTGAATCACCCCCCTTTTCCCAGGTTTTAAATAAAAGTAAATAAATAGATAAACATGTTTGGTATCGCCACGTGCGTGATCGCCCGAACTACTAATTAATCACATTCCCGATCTCGCACGGTAAACGGCGTCAGCGCAAAAAAATCCCAAAATGCAAAATTGCGCATTTTTGGTCGCATCAAATCCAGAAAAAATTTAATAAAAAGCGATCAAATAGTCGTATATGCGCAATCAAGGTACCGATAGAAAAAAACATCATGGTGCAAAAAATGACACCTCACACAGCCCCATAGACCAAAGGATAAAAGCGCTATAAGCCGGGAATGGAGCGATTTTAATGAACGTATATTTGTTAACAATGGTTTGAATTTTTTACAGGCCATCAGATACAATAAAAGTTATACATGTTACATATCATTGTAATCGTAACAACTTGAGGAACATGCATAACAAGTCAGTTTTACCCCAGGGCGAATGGCGTAAAAACACATTCCCCCCAAATAAAAGAAATGCGTTTTTTTTGTTTTTTTTTCAATTTCACCACACTTTGAGTTTTTGGTAAATTTTTGAATTCTGGTTTCGCAGTGTCCTTTATGCAAAAATTCAGCCTGTCATTGCAAAGTACAATTAGTGATGCAAAAAATAAGGGCTCATGTGGGTTTCTAGGTGGAAAAATGCAAGTGCTATGGCCTTTTAAACACAAGGAGGAAAAACTGAAAACGCAAAAACGAAAATTGGCCCCATCCTTAAAGGGTTAAAGTGTCACTGTCGTGAATTTTTTTTTTTGCAGAAATCAATAGTCCAGGCGATTTAAAATAAAACTTTGTAATTGGGTTTATTAGCTGAAAAATGCATTTTTATCATGAAAAAGCAGTTTGCAGCTCTCCCCCCTGTCTTCATTGTTCTCCTATGGAGAGAGCTAAATAAAAGACCAAAACAGGACAACAAAGAGTTAATCTACAAATACCTCACCCTTTAGCTCCTCTGACAGTCACCACTGACCTTTCTGACCTCTGATTACAGCTGTCACCCAGCTCTGCCTGTAATCCCTTTGTTCTCAGCTCTCTGCTGTCTGCTAACTCCCTCCTCCCCTCTCCCTAGAACAGACTGGGTATGTCTAATGCAACAAGTCACAATTTCCTGATTGTTTGCAGTGGATGAAAAAGAGGAGGGGGGACCTGGGAAAAGGCTTTTTGAATGCAGATAATGGCATATTTGGCTTATAAACCCAATTACAAAGTTTCTTAAAATCGCCTGGACTATTGATTTCTGCAACAACAAAAAAATACGACAGTGACTCTTTAAGAGTGGATTTGGATTACAAGCGAATCCACATGATCGTAATCCAAGGCACCACTGTATAGCCATATGGTTGATGTGAAGGGGTTACAAAATATCTTAGAAATAAAGTAAAATCTTATTTAGATTCCATAGAGAAGTTTTACCAATGACTGTGCACAGATGAGTACAACACTTTGCTTTGGCTGAATGGGGCAGTAGCATCAATGTCTGACAGCATCTCCATTCTCATGATAGGTAAGGGACCCAGAAATCATACGCCCACCCATCAGACGCTCTCTCTGAGGGTCGTTCGATTGGAGCCACACACGCTGTTTCTGGTGAAGTATCCACACGCCGGTTCGCTTTAAAAAACGGCAACAGAAACTCTGCCAGAAGCTTCATTTCAGACTTTTTTTCTATCATTTAGAGGTGCTGCTTATAGTGAAGTATAAATAATGGAGGCTTCACTGCTTTTTCTTTTTAAATTGACAATAATATGGTTAGAACACCTACACATAGGATCTGGCAAAAAAAAAAAAAAAACAACACTTTTTCCTAATTTTCTAACTACAATTTGCAACCAGTTTACTGGCAAATACAGAAGCATAGGTCCATGTGCTTCATAGAACAGGTGTATACTGCCATCTAGTGGCCATATGTAGAATGCAATTAAAAGGTAAATTGCAATCCGTATCACATTGAGTAAGGGGAGGGATTTGTATGTGGCTTTAAAGGGGTTATCCAGCGCTACAAAAACATGGCCACTTTCTTCCAGAGACAGCCCCACTCTTGTCTCCAGCTTGGGTGGGGTTTTGCTGCTCAGTTTCATTGAAGTGAATGGAGCTAAATTGCAAACCGCACCTGAACTGGAGACAAGAGTTGTGTTGTTTCTGAAAGCAAGTGGCCATGTTTTTGTAGCGCTGGATAACCCCTTTAAAACATGTCCTGAAAATGTTATCCACTTAGAAAATATGAAACACCCAAGAAGCATAAAAAAAACTGTATGAATGAGCACATTAAAACACTGTGTCAAATTTCAGCACATTTTAAGCACACGAGGTCTAGGCTCAAAAACATCAGTATATCTGACCAACTACAGTATGTAAAAGCTTCATTTGTAACTAGAATGTTCAGAATATTAAATAATATAATTTATTTTTAAAAATCCAAACAATCAGATTGTATGATTTTTAAATAATTATTTTGCATTTTATTGCATGAAATATTTAAATGATCACCTACCAATCAAAAATTCTGGCTCTCACAGACCTGTTAGTCTTTCTTTAATAAGCTCCTCCTACTCTGCCCTCATTACCTGTAAAAACTGCTCCTGTTTGAACTCCTGTTTGTTACCTGAATAGACAACACCTGTCCACACACTCAAACAATCAATCAATCACACACCAACCTATCCACCATGGTCAAGACCAAAGTGCTGTCTTAGGAGATCAGGGACAAAATTGTAGACCTGCACAAGGTTGCGATGGGCTACAGGACAATAGGCAACAGCTTGGTGAGATGGCAACAACTGTTGGTGAAATTATTAGAAAATGAAAGAAAGAAAAGATGACTGCCCATCTTCCTTGTTTTTGAAGCTTCATGCAAAATCTTGCTTTGTGGGGTTAGGATGATTCTGAAAAAGGTCAGGAATCAGGGGAGGACCTGGTCAATGACCTGAAGAAAGCGGGAACCACAGTCTCAAAGATTACCATTAGTAACACATTACACAGTCATGAATTAAAAACAATGCAGGGCAGCAAGGTCCCCCCGCTCACACCAGCACATGTCCAGGCCTGTTTGAAGTTCATCAGTGACCATATGGATGATTCTCAAGAGGCTTTATAGTAATCTGGGCGGCTCCCCCACCCATATGTAGTCACTGCTCTCTGCCTGTCAGCGCGCTTGGAGGGGATGATTGAAAGGGAGAGAGGTCAGTAACGGGCCTCTCTGCCTGTCACTCCTCCCTGCCTAGCTAACCGCAGCTGCCACTCTTCCTGCGCGGTTCTCTTCCAGCACAGGCAGTGTGTGTGTTAGAGATGTGTGACAGAAGTCCCGGTGGCCTGCACTCAGTTAACCCTTCCTCGCATGAGGGTGTAACTGTGCGTCCTCATGCGGGTGAGGGCGTTAAGAGAGGTGTCGTGTGGCAACCCCGTTCTGAACCGCTGCGTTCCCAGGTGCTATCTGCAACCCGGGACTGCGGCTATTAGCGGGCACAGTCCGATTGCTGTGCCCACTAATTAGCCTTTTAAATGCAGCTGTCAAAGTTGACAGCTGCATTTAAAATGCTGCTTTTTAAAATATATCTATACTGCATAGATCTCAATGAGAGATCAGAGTAGTTATACTAGAAGTCCCCCATGGGGAATAACCGTAACCCCAGGGGAAATAACCGTAACCCCAGGGGGAAAAACCCTAACCCCAGGGGGAATAACCCTAACCCCAGGGGGAATAACCGTAACCCCAGGGGGAATAACCCCAACCACAGGGTGGAATAACCCTAACCCCAGGGGGGAATAATCCTAACCCCAGGGGAAATAACCCTAACCCCAGGGGGAATAACCCTAACCCCAGGGGGAATAACCCCAACCACAGGGGGTGAATAACCTTAACCCCAGGGGGGAATAATCCTTACCCCAGGGGAAATAACCCTAACCACAGGGGGGGAATAACCCTAACCACAGGGGGGAATAATCCTAACCACAGGGGGGAATAACCCTAACCCCAGGGAAGGAATAACCCTAACCCCAGGGGGAATAGCCCTAACCCCAGGGGGACTTCTAGTAAGTGTGTAAAAAAAAGTTTTTTTATTGATAAAAACCCCCCAAACATATTTGGTATTGCCGCGTGCGTAATCTCCCGAACTCTTAATTTATTTAACTCCTGACCTCTCACTGTAAACGGCGTAAGCGCAAAAAAATTCCAAAGTGCAAAATTGCGCATTTTTGGTTACATCAAATCCAGAAAAAATGTAATAAAAAGCGATCAAAAAGTCGCATATGCGCAATCAAGGTACCGATAGAAAGATCACATCATGGCGCAAACACCTCACACAGTCTCATAGACCAAAGGATAAAAGCGCTATAAGGCTAGGAATAGAGCGATTTTAAGAAACATTACTTTTTTTTAAAAGGTTTTAATTTTTTAAAAGCCATCAAATAAAATAAAAGTTATACAAGTTACATATCGTTGTGGGTTTTTTTTTTTCCCCCAATTTTACCACACATTTAATTTTTTTCTGGTTTCGCAGTGTGCTTTATGTAAAAATTAAGCCTGCCATTGCAAAGTACAATTAGTGGCGAAAAAAAAAGGGCTCATGTGGGTCTGTAGGTGAAAAAATGCGAGCCCTATGGCCTTTTAAACACGAGGAGGAAAAAACGAAAGCGCAAAAACGAAAATTAGCTTGGTCCTGAAGGGGTTAATTGTGCATGTGTCTTAATAGCACACACAATTGAAAGGTGCGCTCACCTGGGGAATCGAGGACAGGAGTCCTCACCGGAGGGTCCATTGTGCCAGTCTGGTGTTGCCCCCATTGGGTTGATGGGGTGATGCGCCCTGTGCGGTCATACAGGTCACATACCCCTAAGGACGACCCCTGGCTCCCACTACACCAGTTTGTCTTCTATCTCATTCATGCTTGTTGTACTTGCCTTTTTGTTATATCTTTTAACCCCTTCATCATATGTACCGTCCAATTAATGGTGCAAAAAAATAATAATAATAATAATCATTATAATAAGAGAAATGTGTGTAACATACCTCATGTGAGAAGCTGAATACGTTCCCCGTTTTGATTCTTTTTTGTCTATCTTGTTTTGCTTGCAATAAAAAAAAAATGTATGAATGTTTCTCTGATATTGATAATTCTCAACAATTTTCCGGACACTTCGGCTCTAGCTTATATTATGATGCCCTATTAACATGAGATGAGCCTGTAATACTAGATATGGAAGATAGTAATCACTTACACTCTGCTGCCACAAGGTGGCGCCTATTACCCACATGTGAAAATCATTGCTAGGCACTAAGTGATACACACGTCTCTGGCCTTTACCGAAATATAGAAAATTGTCAGGTTTAACCTGAACTAGCTTTAGTAAAGGTAGCCTGTCATGTAGCCAAAGTACAAGGAAACAACTCCACTGAATAGACCATCTATGAGCATTTGAGATGAGAATTTAATACAATGAGAATTGTGTAAAAATACAACTTTTATTAACCCCATAAGGACCGGGCCAATTGTCACTTTTGCGTTTTCGTTTTTTTCCTCCTCTCCTTCTAAGACCCATAACTCTTTCATTTTTCTACCTACAGGGCCATGTGAGGGCTTGTTTTTTTCAGGAGCAGGTGTACTTTGTAATGGCATCTTTCAATCTGCCATAAAATGAATGATGGAACCCCCAAAATATCATTTATGGGGTGATCTTGGGACAAAAAATGCGATTGCGCAAATTTTGGGGGGCTTCCATGTTTACGCAATGCACTTTACGGTAAAACAGACAGTTTTTCTATATTCTATAGGTCGGTCTGAACACGGTGATATGCAGGTTTACTAGGTTTTCTAACGTTTTACAATTTTTTTGGGCAGTAAAACCTTATTTTTGCAAATAGGTGTATTTAAAATGGCGATATTGTGACTCTTATTTTTTCACCTACGGGATCGTTTGGGGCATCATTTTTTGCGTCATGATCTTTTTTTTTGTTAGTAAAAAAATTTTCTAGATCAAACGTATTGATCGCTTTTTATTAATTTTTTTATACATAAAATGTCATTTAAAAAAAATCAATCTCTGCATTTTTTTACTGCTTTTTGTTCACCGCGCATGAACAATATTGTTTTATTTTAATAGATCAGACGATTCCGCACGCTATGGTATATTATATGTTAATTAACTTTATTATTTTTATGTATAAGATGGGAAGGGGGGTGATTTTCACTTTTATTGGGGGGGGCTATGGGACATTTTGTAAAACTTTTATTTATTTATTTACACTTTTAAAGACCCCTTAGGGAACTATCACTTGTATATATATATATATATATATATATATATTGGATCAGTAACACTGATCCCTGCTATGCCATCTGCGATCTTCTGATAGAGTCTGCCTGTGGCCTGTGGCAGACTTTATGAGAAGATCGGCCTGCACAGTGGTAGGTAACGGACCTCCGGCAGTCAGGCCATGCGATCGTAACCCCCGCAGACACGCTGGGGGTCCCGATTGCTTAGTGACCGGAGATGCTCCAGTGACTTATACTTAAACGATCGTGGCGGCCCGCCATTGAGGGTGAGGGCCTGGCTGCAGATCAGCTCAGCCCATGAGCCGCTCCATAGCCCAAGACCCCGGCAGGGCGTACATTTATGACCTCCTGCGTTAAGCCACAGGCAAAGGGGGGCGTAGATGTACGCCTGTGGTCATTAGGGGGTTAAACACACTTAACAAGCAACTATGTTGCTTTGATAGGAGAAAGGGAAGTGAGGGCCCTGATATGCCGTGAGAGCTGAAGCACTGACCTAGATAAAGGCAGTTTCCACCCCAGTAATATTTATAAGGCTATGTTCACACAATGTACGTTTTGTATAAATCACGGCTTTTTTTTTTTTTTTTTTGCGGAGACAAATACTGCAGACATGTGAATAGCCGTATTGAAAGCAATGTGATCAATGTGATCTAGCCCCTCGATAAAACGTTTGGCACTACTTTAACATCCCTCTTTAAGGTGAGTCAAAGAACTAGATGTGAACTTCGCTTTGCGGATACTAGTTTGCGGAGATGATGTTTGTCATAAACACTTTGATGAGGAGGTTTATAGATGGAGCAAAGTTTCAGAGTCTAAAGTGAACTTATCTTTAGACAAGCAGGTTACAAGTCTACGGACTTACGCCATCCTCCCCAGGGCTCTACAGTGGGAAACAAACTTGTTTATAGGCAGTAATCCCAGTTTGTGGGAAATCATAGTACGTAATACACTCACATTTAACCTTTTAGTTCTCAGAAATAATCCTACAGTAAGTAATAAGCGTAAAGTAGCTGAACGCAAAGGTATAGAAGGGTTGCTCAGATAATAAAGCAAAAATGTAGATGTAAGAAAGTAAATATATAGTGAATATATTACATAAAAATATAGAGATCAATCATATTATACTATACTAATAATAATAATAATTCTACAATAATTATACAAATAAATATTATTATTATTATTATTATTATATACTGTAAAGGATATGTACAAAACAAACATTTTTGGGCCTATTACACAACTCGCTAAAGTGACCGAAAATGAGCGAAATACACACCTAGTGATCAAACAACAAAATTCCTCATTGGCTTTAGACATGTTAAAAAATCACTGTTGTTAGTTCATCTCATAGGTTGTTTTAGATTTTGTCTTGAGCGACATCAATAACAATCGTATTCCCTTCAGGTAAGATACATGTTAAATAATCCTCCTTCCAAAAGACTTACAAATTCTTCTGTGCCTGTTATTATCTTTTCAGTCTCCTCCCCCCAGTTCTAAGCTGCTGCTTTCTGCTGAAGACACAAAAAAACTGTTTGTGAGCTGTTCTCACCATCTTCCTTTTGAGATGGCTCATGTAAACAGTTCCCTGGCGAGCTGTCTTTGCACTCTGTAATGAAGGAAGGATTATTAGCAGTGAGGTCATCAGCAACTTGACCTCAGATTAACCCTCCCAGCATCACAGAGTGCAGAAACAGGCGTGCTGTTTACATGAGCTGTCACGAAAGGGAGGGGGAGACAGAAAGAAAAGCTCACATACAGTTTTCTGTCTCTTCAGCAGAAAGCTGGAAAACTACTAGTTTTTTTCTGGAAATCACCTCATAACTCTAATGTAGTCCTTATTTGATACTTAAAACCACGTCAGTTGATTTAAGTATTAAATAGCGGCCGTTCCTTAACATGCTATGGCGGCCATGATTACAATGATGGCCGGTGGTACATTATTTCAGGTTAGATTTGAGATGGCCCTTTTGGGTGGGGCTAATTTTAAAAAGTCCATTTCATTTAAAGGGTTTGTCCAGCAAAAGTCATATAGAGTTATAATTTACTTCTATTTAAAAATCTCAAGCCTTTCAGCTGCTGTATGTCCTGCAAAGAGCGTAAAATAATGTCCACTGTTCGCTCAATAACGGCCGGAAACTAATGACACGAACAGGGAAATGGAAATCATTGAAGATGTAAAACAACGGCCATGATTTTAAATTAAAATGATGGACGTTATTTTACTAAAAATAGTATAAAATGTGTTACTTCCTTTCATCGGCCAATGCCTCTACTGTCTGTGAACTGGTAACAAGACTGGTCAGAGAGAGTCTCAAATAAGTGCGGCTCCAGACTACAATGAGTTACTGTAGTTTGCAGTCTGTAGGTCACCGAGGTCTTTACTGTTGCTTTATTGGAGCAATACAAACTGTATGTAAATGGGAATAACTTTTTAGACAGTCATTTATCTTATTTGGAGGATCCCTTGACTACAAGATGACCAGCGGTGGGGACCTTCAGCAGTCAGCTATATATTATCAGGGAACATGCTGGCAAGGAGGTAACCTGTATTATTGGTTCCCCTGAATGATCAATTATGTATAGACCAGTGCTGGCACGGGGATTATGGTGCCGCAGTCCTTTTCTTGAACTGGTTCCAGTGAACAGCGTCAGTCTATTACCGAGCACCAGCCCGGCCTGAAGCACTGGAGAGTTGAGGGGGTTTCCTCCCAGCACGGGTCTATTACCGAGTACCCGGCCCAGAGCAATAGAGGCCGGCCGGTCTCTATTGCTCCAGGCCGGGTACTCTGTAATAGACCGGAGCTTTGTTGGGGAATCGGTCTGCGGATCAAAAAAAGGACCGTGACAGCAACATCCCTATGCGAATGGGATACCGTAGCCTTGTAAAGCCTAAGATGTTATGCTGCTGTTATAGTAAAAAAAAAAAAAACAATAAGGCAGCCATACTTACCTATTGATGTGCAGTGTCCCAGAGCGAGTGTGGCCTTTGCTATGTTTCTTGCCCACCTGTACTCAGGCACCTTTGTATAGCACCCTCTCATTGAAGGGTATCTGCACTCAACCTATATTTCCTAATAATACCTGTATTTTCTATTTCTGCCTGCACTTCCTATTTTCTGCCACTAGATGTCACTGTATTGTATGCACTGTATGCGCAGCTGAAGGAGATTGTTCACAAAGGGTTAACTGACCAACTGCCACTGTTGTATGAGGTGATTTTCCTCTGACCAATCAATGAGCTGGGTACAAGTGATCTCACCAATCACTGGACAGAGTAAAGGCCTTCCAGTTGTGTTTTGCCCAATCAGGGAGTAGTTTATCAGCTGAGATCTGGTTATTGTTGCTGTCAGGATTTCTGTAAGGGAGCTGCTGCTATGGCTCCCATGTACAATGACCCCCCCGCCCCGATGGCTAGCTTGACCCACAAGTTGGGACCTACGTTCCTGCTCTATGTCACTCTGTGCCCATAGACAGCAAAAGGGTGGAAGTTCATACACATGGGTGTAGGAACTCTCTGTCAAAGCCCACAGCTGAGTATCTTAGGGTCTAGGTAGAGGCCCTAAGTCCACTCCTCTCCTACAGTCAGTCTATTCAACTACATTCAAGCTACAGTATCCAGTTTACTTTTCAAGTAAATAGATTCAAAACATTATCCCTCCAGCGAGAAGCTGCATTCAAGTCTATGTATCCAGCTCAAGGGACTGAATGTATATATTGCTCCTCTATTGAAAGAGAGAACTTAACTGCATTTAAGGATTTACAGTAAATCGGTTCTTGTTCAAATTCAACCAAGACTCTGGTTTTCTTCACACTTTACCTATACCTATACTAAGACACTGTATGGTGGGCGCATACTACTCCTGGCCACCGTGACAAGTGCCTTAGGTACACCACCATCTAGCCCAGCGACACAACCCCACCTGGCTCCCCTGGTCACCACACATGCTCCTCTGCTGTGTCTCAGCCAATCACACCACTGTCCAACCGCAGACAGTGATTGGCTGAGCAGGCTGTCACTAACTGACACCAGAGGGCATGGAGTGAGCACGGACAGGTAAGCATGACTGCTTTGTTTTTTATTATACCAGCTGCACTATATCTGCTATGGATTCCATTCTCGCAGTGGAATGAAAATCCGCTGCGAGAAGGGAGCACCATAAACTTTAATGGCAATCAGTATTGCAGTGGATTTCAGTGCGAAACTCTCAGCATGAAATCTGTTGCGATATGGTGTAAAGGTACCCTGAATGTGCTGTATATCTGTTAGGAGGTTACGGAAATCAGCCTAGCCATTGTATTCTGACCTGCACATCTGTTTTTTTTCCCCCAAAACGTCAACCCGAGTGTTACCTAGCATTGGCATGTACCCCAGTTCTGGACTTGTGTTCATTGGTACAACTGACCATGGCGCTGTTCTGTATCATTACTGAGCAATATATGGTCAATGTATAGGGGAACATTGTCTATATATTGCTTTTTTGAAGCCAAAATGGAGATTGGCTGCAAGAAGTGTCTCCTGCTCTGGGGGACCCAGCATATCCATGCATTACTTGGCATTCCACTGATTCCAAGGAGAACTATAAAAAAAAAGTTTATTTTTCTTGTGGAGGCCCCTGAAGAGCATGGAACACTTCCTGATTCCCTGACAGATGACATCAAATTGCTGGAAGAACCAGCAGCGGAACTAGTACTCCTAATGTGCAACTTATTGTTTAGACCCTTCTGCGCCGGGGAGCAGAGAAGAGGCGCAGACACCGGGAACGGGGCCCAGGTGAGTTAACTGTTTGTTTTTTTATTAATTTAGCTGCAGATAACCCGTGCCTGACTGCAGCCAGGCTGCGGTCAGGCAAGGGTTAACATTTTCCGGCGTATAAGGCGAACCCCTGACAATCTGATTAATAGTCAGGGGTCATCTTATACGCCCAGTCACTTTATACGCCGGAAAATACGGTATAAATATATATATATTTCAGTTATACTTACCTGTCCAGCCACTCCAACCAATCACTAACCCTGATGGGACAGCACCTGTGATTGGCTGAGTGGCTTGTCATATAAAAAATCAGCTTCAGGAGCTTCAGGAGAGGCTGAGGTGAGCGGGGAATGCTGGGAAAAGGCAGCAGGACACCGGGGAATGTGGACAGGTAAGTATAATATTTAATATACTTTCTTTATATACTTTCTTTATATTATTTTCTTTTCACTGTCATTAGTCGTCAGTCCCGCATCACTATTACACGCAGCAATGCACAGTTGGCAGCCTATGATTCTTTATAAATTGTTTATACATGAAAGATAACGAGGACGAGTGGGGTCCTGCCTAACGTTTACACGGAGCGATAATTCGCCCAATCGATCGTTTAACGATTTTGAAGCAACGATTTGGTTTTTATAACGATCAGCGTTTAGACGAATAAATCGTTACAAAAATCGTTTGAAAAATCGTTATTGCGATAGTTTTTTAGATCGCTTAAGCCCATCTTTTACATAGGGTAAATCAGTGAAAGACTGTTTACACGAAGAGATCTGCGAATTTTCAGCGAACGACGAACGACGCTTTAAGAACATGTTGAATAATCAAAATGAATGATTTCTCGCTCGTCGTTTGTCGTTTGCTGTGTTTACATGGTACAATTATAGCTCAAATAAGATCGTTTATGCGAAAATTCGGACGATAATCGTTTCGTGTAAACGCAGCATAAGTCGCACCTTTAATGCTTTGGTGCTGTAAAATAAATCCCATATTTCTATGCTACCCTAATGACAGCTGAGCTCGCCCTCTAATGGTCGGGATTAGAACAACTTCATACTGTGAAATCAACTGGTATCAGAAAGTTATACAGATTTGTAAATTACTTTTATTTAAAATGTATTTAAGTCTTCCAGTACTTATCAGCTGCTGCATGTCCAGCAGGAAGGGGTGTTTTCCCTCCAGTCTGATTGTCAGGAACTGTCCAGAGCAGGAGAAAATCCCCCGTAGAAAATTTCTCCTGCTTTGAACAGTACATGTCATGGACAGAGGTGGCAGCAGAGAGCACTGTGTCCGGCTGGAAAAAATACACCACTTTCTGCAGGACATACAGCAGCTGATAAGTACGTGAAGATTTCAGATTTTTAAATAGAAATAGTTTACAAATCTATATAACTTGATTTAAAAAAAAAATTATAATTTTTCACCAGAGTACCCCTTTAATTTTGTCATCCCTACACTGATATTGGGGGGGGGGGGGGGGAATTAACATAATTGTGTTAAAAAGTTACTTTTACTCATGCACTTAAAACTGCAGGTTACAGATTCTGGCGAAACACATACCAAACGGATAATAGACATAACCCATTAAATATAGACACCTCAGCCTATACGTATAGAGAGATTTCCCTGGTGTAGTCACAGACTGTACACCACCAACATAGAGTGGAGTGAGGGTAAGTTGGTGGATTTGGATACACAAACCATGACTGATAGCTCAGCCCTAAGAAATAATCGCAGTTGACTCTGCTGAATGCTATTGCTGCCACGATGGATTGGGAATCAGGTACAGAAGTTCCGGCAGTAAAAGGTTTCAGCTTAATCGGTTCTGACTGGATTACACAAACTTCAGCTCTTCTCACAAAGGCCGGTGACAAGAGCCGTGCCGAGATTTTTGTAGGTTTAATGGAGCATAAGCGAGAGCTGAGTCACATTATTGAGAGAAAAATTTTCACACGTTTTATTAGATATCACGGAAGCTGCCGTGTACTTTTAGATGACACATTATATTACGAGTCAGTTACTTAGGATATAGGTGTGAGGAGCGAGGAGGTCAGATCAAGGCTACAGGACATACCTGAACCTGCACCGTGAGTTGTGGTGATCTCTATGTGAGAACTGTTGCCAAGTGCGAGAACATTTTTTATAGCTGTACAAAAGTGTCGCATACCTGCCATTTCCCACCAGCCATTCAGGCAGTGCCTGGTCCCCATTGATTAGCACTTTCTGGTCCACATCTCCACTTGTGAAGGTGACCATAAAGTTGATGTTACGTTGGGTTAAAATTTCAGCCTTGTATTTGCTTCTGGAAGAAGGAGAGGAAAGCTGTCAGCGGCCGATGAGCGCAGCACCTTGAACGTACATCGCAGCCACAATACAGACGCAAGAAAGAGACATTGTTATATAAACAATTTATGGTAAACAACACGTTGTACCAGCCTGACTGCGCAGGACAGGAAACTACTGACCATCTATGGATTGACCTATCAGAGTGTGATATGTATGTGTCTTGTGACTTGAAACCCCGCCTGTATTGAAAGTTTATATATTTCATGTGAAACTAAATAAAGCGTTGAGTGTGCACTTGTAACTCTGCTGAGAGAGGAGGTTATACAGTCTTTTTGCCTGGTGTTCTGTCCTTGTCGCTAGCGCTCAGCTTACCTAATTTGGACAGGGATAGTCTCTTGGGAATAAGGCAGATAAAAAGCAAATCTGGCCTTATCACACTCACATTAAGGTCCTTTTTAAACAGAGTGATTGTTTGATTAATCAGGCCCATTCTGGCCGTGTAATAAAGAGCCCATCATCGGCTGATCGTTGTCTCCAGGGAAGTTTAAAAATCATTGGGCGCTGAGTGTAATAGTAATGTGCGGCTGATGGGTGATGCAAGGGTAAAGAAAGTATAAAGGTGTATACTTACCTTCCCATGCTCCCTTGGTGTCCTCCTGGCTTGTTTCTGGGATTACAGGCTCACCGCAGGCACCTCCAGCACTTACAAACCTTTCTCTGAAGTGAAAGGCCGCTCAGCCAATCACTGGTCGTGGAGGTGTCCCGTATGAGCAGCCTGTTACTTCAGAGATAAAACAGAAGTGTCAGAGGCAGGGGCGGCAAAAAAAAATCCTTGAAAATTTTGAAAAATCTTATTTATAATTTAAATGTTTCAAAAAATTGTGATCATTTAGATTTACAATAAATGTACATTTGTTAGAAGGTTAAAATTTTAGTAATAATTTTCTAAATAAATTTCTATATCAAATTTATATAAGGATTGGTTCAGTTTGGAAGTGGATTTGGGGGACTTGTGTATATGAAAAATTGCACCTTTCAAACTATTAAAGGTGAGCAAAAAGCAGCATGTACTGTGGGGCAGGGACTGAGCAGGGCTCAGACCCCGCACTCGCTCGGGTGCATGCAGTCCAGCAGAAGCTGCATGATCCATGGGTCTGTGTCACCCATGGATGCAAGCAGCTGCAATAAACAAGTCAGGGAGTTCAGATAGTGATGTGGTAAGTGGCCGCTGCTAGCACTGGAACACTTGGAAGAAAAGGATAAGGCATCTGCTTGGATCCCTTCAGATGGGTCCTGGCCTCTAGGCCAGGATCTGGAAAGTCTTTCAATAGGGACAACAACTATCTCAGCCAGACTACTGCTTATAGAGCAGAGTGGTGGTAAGTAACCTTGACAATTTGTGTAATAGGACATGGTAAAAGACCACGCACAATTCTGGATGAGTGTGGTCTTTCAATATGTTGAAAGAGCGCGGTTCGTACAGCGACCGTTCTGCTCTGGGTGACCCCATGTAATAGGAGCCGGGGTAGCAGACCGCCACTGACTCCAATGGGGAGCCTGAACGATCTAAGGATTATTTGGGCAGCCCCTCCTGCTGCTCCCTGTTTGATCTGAATCAGGGGAAATAAGAAAGCCCCTTTAAGCCGTGTAATTCAACAATAAAAGCAAATGGTGGAGAGAACAGAAAGTAGGAACCAGAAAATGTTGCTTACATGGTGAAGGAGTTAAAAAAAAAAGAGGAAATTATATTTGTGTGACTCACATACTGGAAATGTGCTAAAGGTCCAAGAGAAATAAAACATTGGCCGGTGGCCTCATTCTCTTTACTCCATTAGTCATGAAAATGATGGAGTATGTTGCTGAAGGCTGATACAATGTGAAATCCCTTACAGTACAGGATAATGTAAAGATGAGTCTTAAATCTATAGCATGGAATTCCTAAGTTAAACATAATATGTACTAAAGTTTAACTCTTTAAGGAATTGGCTGGTTCTGGCCTTAAAGGGCAATGAACCTGATTTTCCCCTGCAGCTCCATACCTGATAGTTCCGCAGCAGTGCTGCTCCATCATTTTTGTGCTGTCTTTGACGCGCTACCAGACCGGCATGATTGTGTATATATGAATAAGGAAGGCGTCACTGAAGGAGGTGGTGGGCAGGCTGAGGGGGTGCTCTGGTGCCAAGAAACGCCCCCAGTGATCCTAACAAGCACATTTTCATATTTACTCTTAATCAAATGGCACAAAAACAGCAGGGCCTTTGAATGAACCTGCTGATAGTGCCCCTTTAAAGGAAATCGAGCACCATGCCCATATGGTCAGATCGGCCCACTTATTAAATGGTATGTGCCACTTATTAAAATCTGGATTCCTTTTCCCCAAGTTATTAGCAATATTGCTAATATGCTAATAAGCGTAGAGTGACATTAACAGAGGAGTCCGGCAAAAAATGTATTAAAGTATTGTATTGCCCCCCAAAAGTTATTCAAATCCCCAATATACACTTATGGGAAATGCTTATAAATTGCTTTTTTCCCTGCACTTACTACTGCATCAAGGCTTCACTTCCTGGATAACATGGTGATGTCACTTCCTGGATAACATGGTGATGTCACTTCCTGGATAACATGGTGATGTCACTTCCTGGATAACATGGTGATGTCACTTCCTGGATAACATGGTGATATCACTTCCTGGATAACATAGGGATGTCACTTCCTGGATAACATGGTGATGTCATTTCCTGGATAACATGGTGATGTCACTTCCTGGATAACATGGTGATGTCACTTCCTGGATAAACACGGTGATGTCACTTCCTGGATAACATGGTGATGTCATTTCCGGGATAACATGGTGATGTCACGACTCGACTCCCAGAGCTGTGCGGGCTGTGGCTGCTGGAAAGTATGATGGCAGGGGGATGCTCAGTGTCCCTCCAATGCCCTGTGTCCCTCAGTGTCCCCCTGCCATCATCCTCTCCAACAGCCACAGCCCGCACAGCTCTGGGAGTCAGGTCGTGACCTCACCATGCTATCCAGGAAGTGACATCACCATGCTATCCAGGAAGTGACATCACCATGTTATCCAGGAAGTGACATCACCATGTTATCCAGGAAGTGACATCACCATGTTATCCAGGAAGTGACATCACCATGTTATCCAGGAAGTGACATCATCATGTTATCCAGGAAGTGACATCACCATGTTATCCAGGAAGTGACATCGCCATGTTATCCAGGAAGTGACATCATCATGTTATCTAGGAAGTGAAGTCTTGATGCAGTAGTAAGTGCTGGGAAAAAAACACTTTATGACCATTTCCTGTAATAAGTGTATATTGGTAATTTGTATAACTTTTGGGGGGCAATACAATACTTTAGGAAAAATTTTGCCGGACTTCTCCTTTAATGATTTAGCCTCTTGAAGATTCATGAGATGCCATCGTAAGCTGGTGGGGAAAGGGATGCACTGGGGATACTGGGACTGCCTCCAGTGCACCACAGAAACTCACTGCAAGGCGATGTCGATCTACGCATACTAGAATCTTTATAGAGGCAAGATTAGTGATAAATTCACTTAAAAGACCAACTTTCAATTCTGCCCTGTCACACTTTATGCGATGCTTTAACTTATCCATGAGGTTTTTTTTTCTGTTTGTTTGTTTTTTTGACACATTGGGCGGAATTTATCAATGTGCAAAAATGAATCAATAGCAAAAGAATCCAGCTGACCAGCCGGATAAGCTGAGGCCTGGAACATGGGGAGTGCACCTAACAGTGCTGTAAACGTAGCTGTCCCGCTTTGCCGTAGCTGTCGGTACGCAGCTCTCTGATCTGGGAAATGGCCTCCAGGGAAGTTATTTACACACAGAGCACGGGCAGGTATGCAAAAATTTAAGACAAGTTGAGCAGGTTAAATGTTTCAAATTTTCCAATAAAAAAAAAAATCCTCACCTACCTCACTCTCCCAGGTCTCCCACTAAGACGTCATTTGTCCCCCATGGAGGCGATCACTGCTGCAGTCGGTGATTGATAACCCGGCCACCACTGCAGTCAGAAGAAGGAACACAGCGGGAGCCCAGGGGTACCAAGGTAGGTGAGTATGTGTTTTTTATACATCTATTCAGCTTGCCCCAGCAACATACATTTTTTTTATCTCTAGAAAACCCTCTAAAATCCCATACACATTGGCTGCCTAATATGTCCATGTTTTTAGGCTTCATCTGGTCTGTTTGAAATCACAACATGCAATTTTTTTATTAGAATCTGGTAAAATGAGGGACACAAGCTGAAAACCTGACAGAGCCCATTAAATCGCGGCAAGTGTACGGGGACCTTTACTGAAGGTGTATGACTACACTCATTGAGCTGTGTATATGGTTCATTAAAGGGGTACTCCACTCCAGACATAACTTTTGATATGTTGTTGTCCATGGTGAGACTAACAATTCCTTCCATACTTCTTATTATCTATTCAGTCTCCTTCCCCCAGTTCTCAGCTGCTGCTTTCTGCTGAAGACACAAAAATCTGTGTGTGAGCTTTTCTCTCCGTATCCCCCCCCCCTCCCCTCTGAAACATCTGATGTATACATGTCCCTGGTTGGCTGTATCTGCAACATTGTACCTACTTTGTAATGGCAGAATTAATTTCAGTGAGTCCATCAGCAACTTGACCTCAGAATAACCTGCCCAGCATTACAAAAACAAAAAAAGCTACAATGTTGCAGATACAGCCTGCCAGGGACTTGTTTACATCAGCCATCACAGAAGGGAAGGGAAGACAGAGGGAAAAACTCACATACAGATTTTTGTGTCTTCAGTAGAAAGCAGCAGCTGAAAACTGGGGGAAGGAGACTGAATAGATAATAATAAGTATGGAAGGAATTGTTAGTCTCACCATGGGCAGCAACATGTGAATAGTTATGTTTGAGTGGAATCCCCCTTTAAACTAGTGCCAGTCTGCTACATCAGCGCTAATATTGGGCGAGAGCTGCCTGCATGGCTTGTGTCTGAGCTGCTATTGTAAGCTGGTGTCAACCAACCACACATAAAACCTGGGCACAAGACTCCCACACAGGAGAAGCTGGTACCTACATGGGCTCCTGTGTGCCAGCCCGACCACACAGGGGGTATAGAAGCGTCAGCGGAATGGACGGCAGCAATGACAGCTGGATGGAGCGACATAAGGTGAGGCAGGTACCGGCGGAGTCCGTCAGCGCCCGCCCCGCCCCGCCCCGTCACTCCGCACACACTGGGGGGCGGGGAATATGCTAATGAGCCGTACCTCAGGCATGAGGCCAGTCCCGGCTCTTACACCGCACACACTGGGGGGCGGGGAATATGCTAATGAGCCGTACCTCAGGAATGAGGCCAGTCCCGGCTCTTACACCGCGCACACAGGGGGCGGGGCCTATGCTAATGAGCCGTACCTCAGGAATGAGGCCAGTCCCGGCTCTTACACCGCACACACAGGGGGCGGGGCCTATGCTAATGAGCCGTACCTCAGGCATGAGGCCAGTCCCGGCTCTTACACCGCACACACAGGGGGCGGGGTCTATGCTAATGAGCCGTACCTCAGGAATGAGGCCAGTCCCGGCTCTTAGTCATTTCCTCTGTGAGGAGCACCAGTCACACGCGCGGCTCCCGGAGCGGCTCATCCTCCTCACACTCCCGGCTGCTCCTGCTCTCCGGATCCCAGGTGAGTGCCGGTACCTGCCGGTGTCTATGCTGACAGCGTATGGAGCCGCTCATGCAGGACTTCTCCCCATTGTACAGCGCACAGACGGATGAGGTGTGTGGACTGGTCGGGACTGGGAGTCACTTATAGGGAGGAAGGGTCCTACACTGTATATGGCGACAACGTATACCGCAGCGCTGTACTGTACTAGTATAGACAGGGAACAGTGCTCACCCACCTGGGATGGAACATGTCACCCACAGTCCCCAGCACAGTCCGGCTGCCTCTATACAGGATAACCAGCACAGGTAGCAGAGCTGCGGCCGGGCTATCCTCACAGGTAGCAGAGCTGCGGCCGGGCTATCCTCACACGTAGCAGAGCTGCGGTCGGACTATCCATCCTCACAGGTAGCAGAGCTGCGGCCGGGCTATCCTCACAGGTAGCAGAGCTGCGGCCGGGCTATCCTCACAGGTAGCAGAGCTGCGGCCGGGCTATCCTCACAGGTAGCAGAACTGCGGCCGGGCTATCCTCACAGGTAGCAGAGCTGCGGCCGGGCTATCCTCACAGGTAGCAGAGCTGCGGCCGGGCTATCCTCACAGGTAGCAGAGCTGCGGCCGGGCTATCCTCACAGGTAGCAGAGCTGCGGCCGGGCTATCCTCACAGGTAGCAGAGCTGCGGCCGGGCTATCCTCACAGGTAGCAGAGCTGCGGCCGGGCTATCCTCACAGGTAGCAGAGCTGCGGCCGGGCTATCCTCACAGGTAGCAGAGCTGCGGCCGGGCTATCCTCACAGGTAGCAGAGCTGCGGCCGGGCTATCCTCACAGGTAGCAGAGCTGCGGCCGGGCTATCCTCACAGGTAGCAGAGCTGAACAGAGTAATGTCTTAATCCAAGAAATGATCTCCTATCAACAGAAAAGAGAGTAGGATCAGGGGGGATCTGCTCTGTGGGATCCCATTGATCACAACACAGGCGGTCACATGTCCTATGATTGAATGGAGAAGCAATTGTCTATGGGACCTGAGAAAAGCAGAACACAGATCCATAGAGGATGATGGTGCCGCTCCATCCACTGAGGGGACCCATAGAAGATGATGGTGCCGCTCCATCCACTGAGGGGTCCCGTAGAGGATGATGGGGCCGCTCCATCCACTGAGGGGTCCCGTAGAGGATGATGGGGCCGCTCCATCCACTGAGGGGACCCGTAGAAGATGATGGGGCCGCTCCATTCACTGAGGGGACCCGTAGAGGATGATGGTGCCGCTCCATCCACTGAGGGGACCCGTAGAGGATGATGGGGCCGCTCCATCCACTGAGGGGACCCGTAGAGGATGATGGGGCCGCTCCATCCACTGAGGGGACCCGTGGAGGATGATGGGGCCCTGTTTGTTTTTTGGTAACATGTACATTAAATGTACTGTCATACAGATCTATAGTCTACAAATCTTTTTGGACAGTGATGAAATGCAGCGCACAATAACGGCCGTCACTGTGGAGAAGAACGAGGAAGGGTGTAGATGTTGGCCCCGAGCCTCCTGGTTAAGCGATGATGCCGCAGTGTACCAGATGCCTGGGGGTTAGCTCTGAATACTGTTATACAGGTGGTCGGCCCACAGGGGGAGCTCTCCGCAGCTTCCTAATATAATGAGATCTACGTCCGCCCCGTGCGCTGCCAAGACGTTTGCTAATGTTTTATTTCTTTAGCTTCGCTGTAACTGCTGACGGGTACAAACAGATGACGGAGATACTTGTACAAAGTGATCATCGTAAGCGCGTAATAACCATCACCTCTATAATAGGTCTGCGCGCGTGCCGCTGCCTGGGATGTTAACAAGCATCTTTGTGTGTTATTAATTGCCAGCCTGCACCCTGCGCGGTACTGACGGCAATACCTCCGAAACAGCTGTCACATGGCTATTCTTTCCTTTTTGGAGAGCTTTTGGGCTTGGCATACGGTATATACCTAGTCGTTCTCTAAGACTCCTTGTTGGAGTGAAGCACTGACTTAAAGGGGTTGTTCACCCAGAAAGTTCCAGAGATTTGAAATTTACTTCTATTAAAAAATGTGTACTTATCAGCTGCTGTATGTCTATCTATCTATCTAAAAATTTTAATGATTTGAAAACTCATGGACAGGGTTGTCTTTAGTAGACAATATTTTTTTAAAGGAACACTCCTGGGAATACCTATACTAGCTATGCCTCGTGCACATATTAGAGGCTAAAGCTTAGAGATGAGCGAATCGTCCATCTAAACCAGATCAAACTCAGGCCCCCCAGCTACAATTCCCATCATGCCTGAACAGCTAAAGCTTTAGCTGTCCAGGCATGATGGGAATTGTAGTTTTGTAACAGCTGGGGGGGCCTGAGTTTGACACCCCTCATCTAAACTAAGCGAAGAGCTTCGTTTTATTGGCAAGTGACTTATCAGCCGTCTGCTTTCCAACTCTGTTTCGCTCCCTGGCACTCCACCCATGGAGGTGGGAAAAGCTCTGGGAATATTCTCACAGTTATATAGATTTTTAGTTTACTTGTATTTAAAAAATCTCCAGTGTTCCAGTACTTATCAGCCGCTGGATGTCCAGCGGGAAGTGGTGTTTTCTTTCCAGTGTGACACAATGCTCTCTGCTGCCACCTCTGACCATGTCAGGAACTGTCCAGAGCAGCAGCAAATCCCCATAGGAAACCTCATTCTACCATGCTGAATGTATGTTACCACAATTTTATATCTATATAATATACAGAATGTTATTCCTGTTGTTTCTAAACGTTAACTATACTGTTGGCACTAAAGTCAGTAAAGTCAGTGCTTATAGATTTTCTATAAGGGGCTTATAGATTTTTTTCTCTTTTGTAATTTGTTCTTAAAAAAACTAATAAAAAACATTGAACCAGAAAACCTCTGCTGCTCTGAACGGTTCCTGACATGGACAGAGGTGGCAGCAGAGAGCGCTGTGTCAGACTGGAAAGAATACACAACTTCCTGCAGGACATACAGCAGCTGATAAAATTCCAACTCTTCCAGTACTTAAAATAAGTAAATTAGAAATCTATAGAACTTTCTCACACTAGTTGATTTTCAATGAAAAATAAAAAAATTTAGCCGGATAAACCCTTTAAAACTAGACCATTCCTTAGGGCAGTGATTTTCAACAAGTGTGCCGCGACACATGGTTGGGTGTGCCGCGGGGAAAGTTCCCTAAACTATGGTGTCCCTGTGAAAACAATGGGGGAGAGAAACCTGGGGATGGGGGAGAAACAGGGGAGAGAGAAACATGGGGATGGAGGAGAGAAACAGCGGGGAGAAGCAGGGGGGAGAGAAACGTGGGGATGGGGGAGAGAAACAGCGGAGAGAAGCATGGGGGAGAGAAACGTGGGGATGGGGGAGAGAAACCTGGGGATGGGGGAGAAGCAGGGGGGAGAGAAGCACAGGAGAAAAGCATGGGGGGGAGAAGCACAGGAGAGAAGCAGGGGGGAGAAGTATGGTGGAGAGAAGCACAGGAGAGAAGCACAGGGGAGAAGAAAACAGGCCCAGGTTTCACACTGAGTGAGTATAAATACATTTAGAATCTATATTATTAACTATATGTATAATATGTACTGTTTTAGTGTCATTTTGTGCCATTTTGGTTGGTGGTGTGCCCCGGGATTTTTTAAGTATAAAAAGTGTGCCGCGGCTCAAAAAAGGTTAAAAATCACTGCTTTAGGGGATGTCTCCAACTATAGTATGTATATATCTATACATCTGGTCTTTTGTTTTTCATGATATGGGAAAGATAATAAGAAAGCCCGGAAGTGAATTATAGCTGACTAGAGGATTGTATGGAGGAAACCTCATGACATACGTTATTTGCATTGTCCCGTTTCCTTGTCAGTCAGGACTGGTGTTTTTGCAGTGATGTCCTGTGCTTTTCTCAGCAGTTCCAGACATGGTTTGTTTGAGTAGCTAGCCCACCCAGTGACATGTTACAGCAAGGTCAGCAGCACACCAGGCATGACCCCCATAGTGGAGACAACAGCCTCTCATTGTGGGAATGGCCGTTTTTGGACCTGCAGGACGTGTTCTTATAGTTTTGAAAGATTCCTATAAACAGAAGGTAAATGATAACCCATCCTAACAATTCTGGTCTGACCTTCAAGTTTGTATGTGGGTCGCTAAACTCTACCCTGATGGGAAATGGCAGGGGCCTCGTGCATGTCTGCAGACTGACTATACAATTTAAAGTGTCACTAATGTTTCATTATTTATTTATTTATTTTGCAGAAATCAATAGTACAGGTGATTTTAGGTAACTTTGTAATTAGGTTTATTCAAATATACCATTATCTGCATTCAAAAAGACTTTCCCCAGGACCCCCCCCCCCCCCTCCCCCTCTCCTCTCTCATTCACTGCTCATTATCAGGAAATCTCGACTCTTACATAATTCATGCCCTGTGTAACCTATGGAGAGGGGAGGGGGAGGAGGGAGATTAGTCGAGAGCAGAGAAGGATTACACAGAGGAAACTGTGTGAAAGCCGGTATTCAGAGGTCAGTGCTGACTTCACAGGAGAAAGCCCAGTGATGTAGCTGTAAATTAACTTTGTTGTCCTGTTTTGGTGCCTCATCTCCCTCCACCCCTCCCCTATCCATAGATAACAATGACGACAGGGGGGAAAGCTTCAAAACTGCTTTTTCATGATAAAAAGTAGAGATGAGCGAACCTGGAGCATGCTGGAGTCCATCCGAAACCCGAACTTTTGGCATTTGATTAGCGGTGGCTGCTGAAGTTGGATAAAGCCCTAAGGCTATATGGAAAACATGGATATAGTCATTGGCTGTATCCATGTTTTCCAGACAACCTTAGAGCTTTATCCAAGTTCAGCAGCCACCGCTAATCAAATACCTAACGTTCGGATTCTGATCGACTCGAACCCGAACCCGGTTCGCTCATCTCTAATAAAAATCCATTTTTCAGCTAATAAACCAAGTTACAAAGTTTCTTAAAATCGCCTGTACTGTTGATTTCTGCAAAAAAATGTACACCGGTACACTTTAAGTGAATGGGTACTTTAAAGCCATACGCAGGCAAAAAGCATTGTTTTTAAATCAACTGGTGTCAGTTATATAGAGTTGTAATTTACTTCTGTTTAAACATCTTAAGTCTTCCAGTTCTTATCAGCTGCTGTATGTCCTGAATATTCTTTCTAGTCTGACACCGTGCTCTCTGCTGCCACCTCTGTCCATGTTAGAAAATCTCTCCTGCTCTGGATAGTTCCTATGGGGATTTGCTACTGATCTGGACAGTTCCTGACATGGACAGAGGTGGCATCAGAGAGCACTGTGTCAGACTGTAGAGAATACACAACTTCCTTCAGGGCATACAGCAGCTGATAAGTACTGGAAGACTAGAGATTTTTAAATGGAAGCCAATTTCAAATCTGTAAAACTTTCTGACACTGGCTGATGTGACAAGTTCTTTTTTTTTTTTTGCTGGAGTTCCGCAGTTTATTCCAAAAGGAATGACCGCACAATGCAGACCTCAGAAAAAGCTCTAGAACTGAAAACTGGAGCTAGTCTAGAATATTATCAGTTTTTATAATGGTGCGTTTACACGAAGCGATAATTCGCCCAATCGATCGTTAAAACGATTTTGAAGCAACGATTTGGTTTTTATAACGATCAGCGTTTAGATGAATAAATCGTTAGAAAAATCGTTATTGCGATCGTTTTTAATGTCGCTTAAGCCCATCTCACACATAGGGTGAATCTTTGAAAGATTGTTTACACGAATGTCTCCCTGTAAGCAGTTTTCTAGCTGCCGGTTTCCCTTTTACACAGTAAGCGTATGACAGGAAGCCGCTCATGTGATGCGGCATATTCTACAGAGGTTTCTGGAGGATATCACCAAAGTGAAGCCCTGTTCTCATTCTGTGCGGACTATATTGCTCTGCTTTTATCGGTCTTTCACTCTGTATTCATCCTATCACATAGAAGATTGTCTAGTCGCCCTATAGTATTTTCCTTCTTATTATCTTAGGATATATATATGTATATACCAGGCAGGTTTACATTCAGTTATTGTAGATTTACCAACCACATCTGCTGGAAGTTTGTTCCAAGCATCTACTACTCTTTCAGTAAAGTACCATTGCACTATTACCAGTGCCCCTGTGCTCCATTTCTTTAGTACAGAGAACTTTTTTCTGTTCCCGACACGGACGTAGCGTGATACAGGACATGACCACGCACGATGCAGATTCCTTTGTATGTACGTCGGTGAACCCGTGTTGCAGTGAGTTGAGAAATTTTGTCACAGTCTCAAGAACTTAGTTTCCATCTGAAATGGTATAACTCACCGGACGACGGATCTGTCGGAGAGCTTGTACACATTCGGTGGTGTACTGTTACTTGTAGAGGATTAACCTGTCCTTGAGGAAAATAGTAACGTGCCGTCTGTTAGGTGACGTGAAGTGCGGGACTGCCATTGCCGTCAAGTAGCAGGATAATATTTGTTGCGGCAGCAGTCATCATGTGGCAGACGCTCCTTTTTAGTCTTAAGCGGACTTGTCAAACTGTTTGGGTTTGCCAAAGTTCACTGAACTCGAACGTTCTTAAAGGGGGTGTCCGACGCCAAAGCCAGGAATAGATTTGAAAAGAGGATAGATCCCAGTCCTTTCCTTTATGACCTGATCCCTGTTTATAGTCTGTTCCTGGTTTTGGCTTCAAAGATCTGTCAGATAAATCTCTCTGTGTAAACGCACCATAATGACGTCCAATTACAAAGCGATAATGCTCTTCATTTACTTTGTAATTGTATATTTTTTGTATCCGGATTACCCCAAAAGTAAGAAATGTAAAAAAGCAGATCTCTAAATTTTTACTTGTTCTTCCATTTCTTGTATCAGTAACGAGTGGTCTTCCTTTACAGACTACTCCTGCACACGCTGTAGATATCCTGTTGCCCGTCACTTTATACAATAGGTGACAAATGAGAAAGTGACACTGACTCTCTTAGTGATCTTGTCTGAATGACACATAAAAGCACCATTGAGAATGCCTGGAGGTTGTTTCATACCTGGGAGGCAAGGAGGGGATCAGCTCCTGCAGAGGGCCAGTCTACCATACGACTTCTCAGAAGTGACATGTACAGGGTCGTCTGACTACTATTGACTTATTGAGTATCTGGTGAATTGTAGTAATGTGTGACTAGACATGACTTTGTGTCCCTGAAACCAGACTCCTAAGGAAATGGGATATGACTTATATGCTTCGACTATATGTAAATATGTAGGACTGTAAATCTTCTTAGTGATCCTTGTATGTACTACTTCAGCTGCCCAATACTTTACGTTGTTAGACATGGAGCACTAAACCTACTGTTACATTTCTTTATCCAGACAAGGTTTCCTCTTACAGGTTTTACCATAAATTAGACATTTGGGAAGACCACCCCTGTAGAAGACCGCTTCTTACTGTCTTTTTGGGTCATTGTCTGAGCGTTCACTGTATGTTTAAAAAAAAAAAAACCCTACACCTAGTAATTCTTAGTAGCCTTCTTCCAAGAATAAAACGTCTCGGCAGTGACCACTCGCTCAACCAGCCACTGGCTGTGGCACTGTCCTGCTGTGGTCCGTAATTGGCTGAGCAGCTCTCACTGCAGAGACGTGTCCATCTTAAAGGGGTTATCCAGCGCTACAAAAACATGGCCACTTTCTTCCAGACACAGCCCCACTCTCGTCTTAAGCTTGGGCGGGGTTTTGCTGCTCAGTTCCATTGAAGTAAATGGAGCTTAATTGCAAACTGCATCTGAACTGGAGACAAGAGTCGTGTTGTCCCTGAAAGAAAGTGGCCATGTTTTTGTAGCACTGGATAACCCCTTTAAGTAGAAGTCCTGTTATCTGAGTATGTTGTGTTCTTTTACATCCCGTCAAGAGACTTTTACATAAGAGATATTTTACAGTCCACTTGAGTATTAACTAATGGTCTCTGAATTCACTCCAAGCCTCCATGTTTGTTTCCCCAGACAGCTGATTTGGCAGCGGGTGCTGTGGTCCCCTGCAGAGCCCTGTGCATGGTCTCCCAAACCAAGGACTATTTTTATGCACCGATGCCGCGGGGGGCACATTCCTCTGTCAGCTTCACAGCTACATTTTTCTTAATAGCAAAAATAACACATAACACGTCCTTCATCACGCCATGTTCCTGTATTATACAGTACATGGGACTATTTAGGTGCTATACATTACCCAATGCATAATCATTCCATCTGCAGAGAGTCCTTCTCCTGATAGGCCTGCTGGTTTGTTCCCAGTGTCCACAGCTTGTCGTCTAGATTACCGACCACCCTGTGGTCTGGCTGGTCTATATACTCAGCTATCATTTTAGATTTATAGAGATATAGTAAATATGTATGATGTATTGATGTATGCTATAGCTGTATATACACCAGCCAGACGACTGCTTTTAGAGCAGAGTTGAGATTGGTAACTCTGGGAAGGAAAGAGCGAGCATATCTTTTTTTTTTTTTTTTTTTTTTTTTTTTTTCTTTCAAATCAACTGGTTTCAGAAAGTTATGAAAACGTGTAATTTTACTTTTATTAAAAAAAAAAATGTCCAGTCTTCCAGTACTTATCAGCTGCTGTATGTCCTGCGGGAAGTGGAGTATTCTTTCCAGTCTGACACAGTGCTCTCTGCTGCCACCTCTGTCCATGTCAGGAACTGTCCAGAGCAGGAGAGGTTTTCTATGGGGATTTGTTCTACTGTGGACAATTCCTGACATGGACAGAGGTGTCCGAACTATGGGCAGCATGAAACACGGAAAGGCTCCCTCTGTGCAGTGTGCAGGATTCACTCTTAAACACTTCTGAGCTGTGAAGTACTGGAAGACTGGAGATTTTTAAATAGAAGTAACTTACAAATTAATATAACTTTCTGAAACCACTGAAGCCTCTCCCCTATTTACCAGTTGTGGTGAAACCTGCTGTTCTGTTAGTTTCTTTTTAAGAAACCCTTTTAAAGGGGCAGTGCGGCGCTCAGAAATTATTCACAGAATAACACACATTACAAAGTTATACGACATACAAATGTATGTTATGTCTGTGAATAGCCCCCTTCCCCGTGTCCCACCACCCCCACCCGTGTACCCAGTAGTGTGGTGCATTATACGTTACCTGATCCGTGTCGAGGGCCGTCCGCTATCTTGTGCCAAACGTCATCTTCGTTCGGACGGACGAGTCGCTGCCGCCCTTCCCCCTTCCGCCGCGTCACAACTGTGCTCAGCCGCGATTGGCTGAGCACAGTTATGCTCAGCCAATCGCGGCTGAGCATCGGATGACGCTGCAGAGGGCGTCCGGCATTCGGGACAGTCAGAGCTGTTCGCCGTCCGCCCGAAGAAGACGTCACTCGCTGAAGATCGGAGATGGGTGTCGGCACGTGACAGGTGAGTATAGCGCACCACACTTCCGGGTACACGGGTGGGGGTGGTGGGACACGGGGAAGGGGGCCATTCACAGACATAACATACATTACAGAGTTGTATAACTTTGTAATGTGTGTTAGTCTGTGAATAATTTTTTACCGCCGCACTACCCCTTTAAGGGATAAAGCCTGGTCATGCATTGCCATTTTACCCCTCTGTATAGTGACATATATACTTTTAGAACTAACAGGTTTAACTTTCTGGGAAAAGCTCAGCACTTACAAACTAGGGATGTCTGAAGGTGATGGCTTTAAACAGATGGTGGTCTCCTGAGTAGTCACCAGAAAAGTAGGAGTAATAAATGAGTCACGAGTCCCAGGAAAGGTTACACAAGGGCAGATGTTCTTTGTTTGTGGACTGTGCGTATAGAGAGCCGTGGAACCGCATCTTGTCTTAATATGGCAAAGACTCTTCAGCTATTGTTGGAACCTTATATTTCTCCCCACTGCTGTCTTCCAGATCTGCTCTCATGTAGATGATTTAGATTCGTTTTACATGGCTGAACAGAAGCCGTATAGAAAGGGAATATAAGTTAAAGGGGAAACGATCAGCAGGATAGACGAATCTAACCTGCTGATATGTCCTTATTGCACAGAAGACACTGAGGATGAAAGTTTGTCTCTTACCTTCATCCTCTGTGCTGTGTGGTGCAGTAAGTAATGTGCTCCATGGTCGCGTGAGACCATTAGGAGCACTGCCCCGCCCCTTTCTAATGATAATGAATTGAACAAGTCGACTGGGGTGAGGGGGGGGCAGTGCTCCTACTTCATGTCAGTTTCGTAGATTGCACAAAAAGATACAAAGTTGCCCAAAACATGACTTGTGCAGACAGTTGCAATTTTATACACCACATCTGGTGTACAGCGTCGATACATTCCCTTTATTGTTTTTAAAGGGGTAGTTCACTCAAACATAACTTTTGATATGTTGCTGCCCATGGTGAGACTAACAATTTCTTCCATACTTCTTATCTATTTAGCCTCCTTCCCCCAGTTCTGAGCTGCTGCTTTCTGCTGAAGACACACATCTGTGTGTGAGCCTTTCGCTCTTTCTCCTCCCCCCCCCCCCCCTTCTTAGACGGCTGATGTAAACAAGTCCCTGGCAGGCTTTATCTGCTTCTTTGTAATGCTGGGAGGGTTATTTTGAGGTCAAGTTGCTGATGAACGCACAGTGATTATTCCTCCCAACATTACAAAGAAACTACAATGTTGCAGATACAGCCTGCCAGGGACTTGTTTACATCAGCTGTCTCAGAAGGGAGGGGGAGACAGAGAGAAAAGCTCACACACATATTTGTGTGTCTTTAACAGAAAGCAGCAGCTGAGATCTGGCGGAAGGAGACAGAATAGATAATGACAAGTATGGAAGGAATTGTTAGTCTCACCATGGGCAACAACATATCAAAAGTTATGAGTGGAGAACCCCTAAAGTCTTTATTAGCTATTCGTATAGGTATCGGTGTCCAGATCACGGCTGTTTCCCCTGCCTCTACTACTTCATGGGCGATATTAATTTGTTACATAGACCCTAATACAGTATATTAGGGTCTATGTAACAAATTAATATCGTCCATGAAGTAGTAGAGGCAGGGGAAACAGCCGTGATCTGGACACTGTCTCCATTTCCGCCACCCATGGAGTCTCCGGTGTCTCTACCTACCCTCTATACATTGCTGTGTTATCATTCCAGAGCAATACGTCTCTGCACAAGTGCTATGTCAACTCTCAGAATCCTGTAAAACACAGCACAGTAACAAAGTATGGAATAGTTAGTTTTCAGGTTGTAGAAGGTTTGGAGTGCTGCTCAGTACGGACATGCAGGATTACATTTCCTTCTATTTACCTACAACAAAGGTGTGATTCTTCTGAAGTGTTTGAAGACAGTACATGAAGTTGCCTATTGTTTAATAGCGAATGTCTTATGAATCCTGTTCATTGTAGTATTATATAGCTGCAATGTACTTTATTATTTTACTTTACTTTTTTTTTTTTAATACATCCCCTCTCATTCCATAAGGGCCAGCAGAGGGGCTCTAGGAGGAACTTTTTCAAAATTTTGGTGCCGACCATATTCTTTACCACTCTTCTATATTTATGCTTTGCTAGGAGACTCAACTTTCTTCTTTTTTTTTTTTTTTTTTTTTTTTTTTTTTTTTTTTTTTTTTTTGCGGTTATACATTATATTGTGGATGTTGGACAACCATCCGCAAAAAAAAAAAAAACACACTGATCCCATTACCCTCTATAGAAAAATTAAATACACATTGTGTGTCGGGTTGGGGATCCACGGATCCCCACTCACACAGGCAGATATAACCTAATCCTGTGTTTTAGCAGTATATTTCTGTATAATGATTGGCATTAGTGGTGTATACTAGATATTATACATTGCAGCAGGCATGCCAGCTGTTTTGGACACACACCTGGGCACCGATTTTAAGTGAAGTATACAGGTGTATCCTGTTTGCAGCGGGCAGAGAATATAATACCAGTAGGCTTGTAGACAAGGACTTCCTAAAATAACATGAGACAGCAGGTGGAAGTGGCTATTATGGCTGGAAGTACAATGACCTCAGGAAATCCCTGCCTCCCATTCCTGGTGTCTGCATCGCATTAGGATTTCTCTTATATATGGAACTGCAGCCGGCAGCAATTGTTTCGATACCAGCCCCGCGGTGCTTAGAATCTAATTTAGGAACAGATAAAGAAATTCAGACGGTCTGCTGACAGCGAGAGCGTGTTACTCACCACAGGGCTGCTGATGTTTCTTTTGCAGAAATCAATAGTACAGGCGGTTTTAAGTAACTTTGTAATTGGGTTTATTAGCTGAAAAATGCATTTTTATCATGAACAAGTAGTTTGAAGCTCTCCCCCCTGTCTTCATGGTTTTCTATGGAGAGGGGAGGGGTGGAGGGAGATGAGGCATCAAAACGGGACAACAAAGAGTTGATTTACAGCTACATCACCGGGCTATCTCTTCTGAACTCAGCACTGACCTCTCTGACCTCTGAATACCGGCTTTCACACAGGTCCTACTGTGTAATCCTTTGTTCTCTGCTGGTGACTGATCTCCCCCCCCCCCCCCCTCCATAGATTACACAGGGCCCGACTGATGTAAAAGAGTTGAGATTTCCTGATAATGAGCAGTGAATGAGAAAGAGGATGGGGGAAAGTCTTTTTGAATGCAGATAATGGCATATTTGCCTAATAAACCCAAATACAGAGTTTCTTAAAATTGCCTGTAAGGGTACAAACCCACACAGCAGATATGCAGCAGATTTGAAGCAGATTTGGTGGTGCAGATTTGATGCTGTGTCCAGTTATTTAGATCTAATCTGCTGCGTATTTGCTGCGTATCGCAGTAGTAAATACGCTGCATATACGGTGTGTGGGTTTGTACCCTACTACTGATTTCTGCCAAAAAAAAAAGACTGACACTTTAAATTACTTGACAAACAAATCTTATTTGGTAACTATTTTTTTTTTTTTTTTTTTTTTTTTTTTAATGGAACCAGGCACCATGAAAATGCTACCTAAGCTATCGGCATAATTTATAACTTTTTGAAGGAATTTCAAAAGAAGATAAATCTCGGTCTTTCCTTTATGACCTGTTCCCTGTTTATGGTCTGTTCCTGGCTTTGGCTTCATAAATCTGTCCAGATATCTGTGTGTGTAAAAGGACCCTTACAAGTTTACGGAATCTTTTTCCCACAAGGATAGATATATATTATAATATATATATATATATATATATATATATATATATATATATATATATATCACTCTGGCTCTTCCTGCTCTATAACATGATGTCTTAGAGATTAGATAGCATTGTCTTGGTGACAGGTTCCCTTTAAGTAACCATGGTTGACAATAGTTACCACCCATTAAATAGGCGGATTTAATAACTTAATAAATCTTTCCGAGCTGACAGATTAAGACCAGTTAATGCTCCGACCTTATAGGAAAAACTTTTACCATAAAAAAATTCTTATGATTCCGGGAAACACCAAATTCACTTTTAATACCTCCAACTAGTGTTAATGATATCATTGAATGCTTATTTTACAGCGGATATCATGAAGCAGAATACAGCATGGAATCTAAGAATGGCTTATAGTGTTATCTAGTAAAAGTATAATGGATGGGCCAGGTTTTAACACATCATTTTTTTTTTTTATTTTAGCCTTACACAAATTACTGGTCCTCCCTATTGAGATCCAGCTAGTAGGGAGTCTGTGGGTGCATTCACGGACGATGGGTTGCTGGGAATTTTGTTTGGAATGTAGTTCCACAGCAGATCGTGTCGATTCGCCGTCACAGTGATAACTGTGGATATGTAGATTGAGCGTATGTTAACACATCTGTTGCAAAGAAAATTTAATCGCCTGGTACCAGAAAGTTTTATATAGATTTGTAAATTACTATTTAAAAATCTCCATTTTCTAGTACTTATCAGCTGCTGTATGTCCTGCAGGAAGTGGTGTATTCTCTCCAGTCTGACAGTGCTCTCTGCTGCCACCTCTGTCCATGTCAGGAACTGTCCATGTCAGGAACTGTCCAGAGCAGCTGCCAAACCCAATAGAAAACCTCTGCTGCTCTGGACAGTTCCTGACATGAGTACCCATTTAAATCCACAAAAAAGTGAGGCATATTCACCATGTTCATGGCCAAAATCATGGAGTTGGATAAATAATATGCAAATCAGCATAAAATATCTGTATCTTCTCACCTAAATGCCATTGTGCTAAATACCAATTCCCAAATGTGTTATTAACAGAGTGACGGACTCCTAAAAGCTGTGTCGCTTCCCTCGCATCCTTTGTGGCATAAAGAGAACATTTCCTTGCCTCTGTCTTCCTCCATAGGGATTCCCACTTCCTTCAACATTTCTTCTTCTTCTTCCTCCATATGAAAGAGTATTCTTTTTTTTTCTATGGTGAGGGAGGAAACTAAAACCACATGTCCAGGAGGGCTAAATTTAGTCAGCTTGGTCTACTGATGGCTTTCATGGGCCGCATTGAAGAAATGTGTTCATTGTCCATTGTTCATCATGTTTAAAAGAAATGGTTATGCTATTTTAAAAGAGGTCTATATGGGGTAAAAAAAATAAAAAAATCCTACCCCCCCATTGAGTGTTACAGCCATTTTAACCACATCACAGGCTTGACTTTATGTAAACTTTTTTTGCACAGAAATTCGGACTATTTGCTTTGCTGCACCTCCTACTTGACATTTTTTTTTTAAGTGGGCAGAGCTTGGCCTCCTGTAGCCAGATCTGTAGTAATTGGCATTGAGCTCAGAGCTTTTGTAGATTTCTAGGTCTGGCGGACGGTGTGTAAGATTTGCCAAATTTGTTATGGTCTGGTGCTTCTCCATTAATCAGGCACATCTTACTCCAGCAAAATTGTTTTTCAAATCATCTGATTTTAGAAAGTTTTATATAGATTTAGAATCTACTTCTTCTTAAAAATCTCAATTCTTTCAGTACTTTTCAACTGCTGTATGTCCTGCAGGAAGTGATGTATTCCTACCAGTCTGACACAGTGCTCTCTGCTGCCACCTCTGTCCATATCAGAAACTGTCCAGAGCAGCAGCAAATCCTCTTAGAAAACCTGCTCCGGACAGTTCCTCATTTTAAGTCAGAAATCGCTGCCCTTAAATCATTCTCTTCTGAAGTCCTTGCTACCACAGAACTGCCGATATGATACTCATATAGAGTATCCCCAGGTGCGTTATTTTACATTTGGAAACATTGAACTGCTATTTCCATAGATTTGGCTACTTTATCTAGTGAAACTATTTATTATCCAGAGCCACGTGTCGTTTTTCAGTACTACCCTAGGACAAAGACTAGTACTGACCCAGCCTTGCTTATCATGATTCTCAGTGTTGGCACCAAGATACTTGTAGGAAACTAATAACAGGTCTCGGAGCCTTCGTGTTTCTACGGCTGATGTTTAGGTAATGAAACTTAAAAGGGTTTGTTTTTCCCTTCCTTGTGTGGGGTGGGTGGGGGTGTAATTACAGAAGGTGCCTCTCTCATCTCCCACAGGGCGTCTAGCCTTCGGCTGATGCTAGGCTTGCGGAACCTAAAACAGTAGCGTTGAGAAGTAGGTATTTAGTCTGGCTTCATCTTGTGGTCAATGATGTCATCTGGTTCATCCTGACACAGCTGGAACAGCAACCAAGCCTATGTAATTTGCTTCCTCCAGGAGTTTCATTAACTCGTGTGTGTCTGCTACGAAGGTCTAGAAGGCGTCTATCAAGGTATTTACTACTACTACGGTCATTCTGGCTACATCGTAAGGCTCGTCTTTTCAGTGTAGCGTCCGAGAACTGCTGGAAGGGAAGCTGCAGCTGATGGAGATTTAGGAGCCGGTCAGACTATCCTTTCTCTTGGTTTTATGAGGCTGAAGGGTAATAGAAGTCTCCGTCCATCTGTCACGCAGCACAAAGGAATTCTTTTTTTCTATTCCCTATAAAAATGTTGAATGTTTCCTGGAAATCTGCTATTGTTAGCTTGGCAGAGTAAGTTTATGATCCAGCTTACAATAGGGTCTTACCAGATACATGTGTCATGATCTTCAGTGCCCGGAGCATCCACGCGACGTTCTAGGTTCATCAATGGCCTAACCACTGATAAAAAACTTAGACTATAAAACCATAAAAAGAAGCAAATAAGGCGACCAGATACCTGAGATCAGCACAGCAAGCCAGATAGAGCAGTCTCCCGGGTGACTTTACCTCTCTACTTTATCTAATAGAGCAGTTTGGAATCGTATAGTGAATATGAAGTAAGTATTCTACTCGTTTGCGGCTTTTTGCTGAAGATTTGTGGCCATACAGCAGCTTTAGGCTATGTTCACACTATGTAAAAACAATGAAATGCGGCTGTTGTTTTTACATAGTGTGAACATAGCCATAAGGGGATAGTGTTTGGTGATTACCAGTCTAAGTACTGTACTAGATTCCTGTTGTGTAGATGTAAATTAAAGGGTTACTCCGGTTATTTTTTTATTTTATTTTTTTTCATTAAATTCAACTGGTACCAGAACGTTTTATAGATTTGTAATTTACTTCTATTTAAAAAAAGAATCTCAAACCTTCCGGTACTTATCAGCTGCTGTATGTCCTGTAGGAAGGGGTGTATTTTTTTCCAGTCAGACGGTAAAGCTGACTGGTCGGTGTGCTGCCACATGTCTTACCCCCCCACCCCCACCATCAAGCTGACTGGTCGGTGTGCTGCCACATGTCTCCCCCCCCCCCCACCCCCAAGCTGACTGGTCTGTGTGCTGCCACATGTCGCGCCCCCACCCCCAAGCTGACTGGTCGGTGTGCTGCCACATGTCTCTTCCCTCCCCCCCCCCCCCCCCCCCACCCCCAAGCTGACTGGTCGGTGTGCTGCCACATGTCTCTTCCCTCCCCCCCCCCCCCCCCCCCCCCCCCAAGCTGACTGGTCTGTGTGCTACCACATGTCTCCCCACCATGCTGACCTGTCGCTGTGCTGCCACATGTCTCCCCACCGTGCTGACCAGTCGCTGTGCTGCCACATGTCTCCCCACCATGCTGACCGGTCGCTGTGCTGCCACATGTCTCCTCACCATGCTGACCTCTCCCAGCTGCACAGCTGTGCTGTCAATGTGGCATTTCCAGATGGGGGAAGGGATGGAACTCTCGTCCTGCCTGCAGTAAATAACACTGACAGCTGATTCATCGCCACTTTGCATGCAACCTCTCGCTTTTAGCAGTTCTCTTATTTCCCATTCTCTGCTAAAAAAAAATTTCCACCGTCTTCCTAGCAGTGACTTTGTGCCAGAGAGGTGAAGTTAGTTTTACATACCATATGTTTTTGGCACGCTTTGCTGTTCATGCACATCATTAAACATGACTGCGCTCCAGTAGAATGGCTATCCAAGTCTTCCAGTCCGGCCAGTCGTCCTTCTAGCTCTTTCCACCCTGGTCAGATTTGCTGCGGGTAATGTCTGCAACGCTCTGCAGGAATAAAGTGCACCGAAGCAGGTAGATTGTGGTACGGATTTTCCTCCAGAATAAAAGCGTTGGTGGCTTTGCAATCTGCTTTTGCCCCTTTGCTGCAAATCCTCTGGTAATTCCTTTCGCTACATGAATTGCAGATTTTATTTAGGATTTTTTTTCATCTTTATTAAAGGTATACTCCGTTATTTTTCCTCCCCCTTCATATCAGCTGGTGTCCAAAAGTTGTATAGATTTTGTAATTTACTTCTAATTAAAATCTTCAGCCTTCCAGTGCTGTATGTCCTGCAGGAAGTGGTGTATTCTCTCCAGTGTGACACAGTGCTCTCTACTGCCACCTCTGTCCATGACAGGAACTGTCCAGAGCAGCAGCAAATCCCCATGGAAAACCTCTCCTGCTCTGCACAGTTCCTAACATGGACAGAGGTGACAGCAGAGAGCACTTTGTCAGACTGGAAAGAATACACCACTTCCTGCAGGGCATACAGCAGCAGATAAGTACTGGAAGACTTGAGATTTTAAAATAGTAGTGAATTACAAATTAATATAACTGTATTAAAAAAAATTGTACCCCTGACCACCGATCAGTTTCCACAGCTTGCCCTCTACTGTATTTTGCGGCAGGTTTTAACCATTGCTTCTGTATTATGTGAAGCAACATGGCTGTGGCCCAGGCTATCCCCTTAAGTTCAGAATAACTTTTCACTGTCTGCAAGTATGTTTTCGTACAGTTTGTTGTTTATACTTGTATTGATAAGCAGTAAGAGTCAACAGCGCTTTTCAGTGCGGCCTGCAGGATCCGGACATTTATCATCTTAGCTGTTAGTTGTTAGTAGCTGCATCTGGTTATGGACATTTCTGTGGCAGCAAACACACAGTGACTCTGTCTGAGATAAAGCTGGAAGGACAAGTCTTCTACTGAACCAGAGGGAAGGTCTCCATGCAGCTACAGCGGAGACTGATACACCGCCTCCTGTACCCATGCAGCTACAGCGGAGACTGATACACCGCCTCCTGCACCCATGCAGCTACAGCGGAGACTGATACACCGCCTCCTGCACCCATGCAGCTACAGCGGAGACTGATACACCGCCTCCTGCACCCATGCAGCTACAGCGGAGACTGATACACCGCCTCCTGCACCCATGCAGCTACAGCTGAGACTGATACACCGCCTCCTGTACCCATGCAGCTACAGCGGAGACTGATAAACCGCCTCCTGCACCCATGCAGCTACAGCAGAGACTGATACACCGCCTCCTGCACCCATGCAGCTACAGCAGAGACTGATACACCGCCTCCTGCACCCATGCAGCTACAGCAGAGACTGAAGACCCTATTACACAGAACGATTATCGTGCGAAAAATAATCGTTCAGTGTAATTGCAGGCAACGATCGAAAAATCGTTCGTATGTCGATCGTTTATTTAGATCTAAACCTAAAATTATCGTTAATCGTTCGCTGTAATTCCATGTTTGTTCGCTAAAGTTCCACGTTTTTTCACTAATCGTTCAGTGTAATTGCACATTGCTCATTGTTTTTCTGGGATTAGAAGGAATAAACGATCATAGTAACGATCGCAATAACGATCATAGATCGTAACTAATGCTGTGTTTACACGGAACGATTATCTTTCGAATTTGCGCGATAACGATCGAGTTCGAACGATAATCTTACGTGTAAACGCTGCGAACAATCAAACGAGCGAGAAATCGTTCATTTTGATCTTACAACATGTTCTTAAATCGTCGTTCGCAAAAAATTCTCAGATCGTTCCGTGTAAACTGTCGTTCACCGATTTAACCTATGTGCGAGATAGGCTTAAGCGATCGCAAAATGATTTTTCCCTACAATATATCGTTCCGTCTAAACGCTAATCGTTATAAAAAAAAAATTACTTTGAAATCGTTAATCGTACGATCGGGCGAATTATCGTTCCGTGTAAATGCAGCATAACGTTTATCCATGTGTAATATGGTGAACGATTTCAGGTTAACGATGAACAATATAGTTTGCGATCGTTTATCGTTAGTCGTTAATTGTTAAAAATCGCTCAGTGTAATAGGACCCTGATATACCGCCTCATGCAGCTACAGCGGTGAATGATACACCGCCACCTGCACCCATGCAGCTACAGTGAAGACTGATTTACCGCATCCTGAAACCATACAGCTAGGAGCACTGTTTTTGCCTTGTGGCCCGTCTCAGACATTGGGATGAGAATGACGTCTTGGTGCAGACAGGGTGGATCCCTCCTTAGCTTTTTGCTTTTGCAAGCAGGCAGATTGTTCCACCTGTGTCATCAGCATCTGTCACTCATTCATTTCCCGAGGAAAGGCCTCACACCTTACATAGCCGACTAGTTATCAGTAGGTGGGGAAAGCTAATGGTGTCACTGCTGGATTATATATACTGCAATGTCTCTCAATGTCTGACTCACAGATCATCCAGGTTATACTGACGCTTTATTCTTCCATTGCTATATTCTCACGCTCAACAGAGCCCCACATTGGTCTATAGATGTAATAGCTCGGGCTATATAATAAACAAATATATATATTTTTTTATTTTATTTTTTTTTATTTGCACATGTAGAGAATAAAGACACAAAGTAACATCAGAAGAAAAGTCCACACATTTATGGTCCTATAAGTATTTGACCAAAAAGGCAGTAAACATTTTAATTTTATTATTTTTTTTTTTTTACAAATAACTATGCAGGGGGGTGGGGCAGAGCATGCAGCAAGTGACAGAAAAGCATCTACATTCATTGGCTGGCTAAACCATGTGACCTTCAGAGTAATAGAATAGTTGTTTTCAGATTTTGTTTCAGATGCTACTTGGAGCTAGAGAGGGAGACAGTGTGTAGCAGGGACAGTCAGACGTTATACAGGGAGACAGTGTGTAGCAGGGACGGTCAGGTGTTAGGCAGGGAGACAATGTGTGGCAGGGACAGTCGGGTGTTAGGCAGGGAGACAGTGTGTAGCAGGGACAGTCAGGTGTTAGGCAGGGAGACAGTGTGTAGCAGGGACGGTCAGGTGTTAGGCAGGGAGACAGTGTGTGGCAGGGACAGTCGGGTGTTAGGCAGGGAGACAGTGTGTAGCAGGGACAGTCAGGTGTTAGGCAGGGAGACAGTGTGTAGCAGGGACGGTCAGGTGTTGCTGTTGGCGTCTCTTCCAGTATCACTAGTAATGTGAGAATGCTGAATGCCTCTGCTAATAGAAATGGAAATGATCATTCTATACTGGTTATTATGTCATTGCCTGATATCTGCCTTTAGAGAGAGCAGCAACACGAGGCTCCAAGAAAAATAGATTATTGGCAATAATCCCGACTGGACTCCACCGCTGCAGGAAGATTCATGGCTCTTTGGGGAGATCTGCAATTGGTTGCTGCTTTGTTAATTCTAAAACCTTCTCTGCTTTGTGTTACTCTGCATGTAGTATGGAGAATGGACTGGACTTTGGGTTTCTCATCTTTTTCCATTTTAGCTTTTCCCCTGTAAATTATTGCCAGTGTTTCTGGGCTGGAATAAATCATCTCTTATAAACATGAGCTTGTACATAATCCTCTGTACTTTGCAATATATACATATTCGATATCAGGTGCGTTTGTGTTATGTACACCTGTATCATGGACCTCATGCTGATAGCCACATTTATGGCCGCTAAGGTGCTTACATGTATTCATAGATAACTACACTGTTTCCTGTATTGATGATAGAACTGTGGACTTTATGGTGATCCGGTTTGTAGTTATCCCCTGCGAAGGCGTAAATCATAAGCTTTGCCAATAATAAGTTTTTCCCCATTGTAAACCCAGCCTTTTGTATTCTGCCTTTAGTTTTATAGCAGAGGTAGAAGTATGACCATGAGCAGGAGAGGTTTTCTATGGGGATTTGCTGCTGCTCTGGACACTTCCTGACATGGACAGAGGTGGCAGCAGAGAGCACTGTGTCAGACTGGAGAGAATACACCATTTCCTGCAGGACATACATTAAAGGGGTAGTGCGGCGGTAAAAAAATTATTCACAGAATAACACACATTACAAAGTTATACAACTTTGTAATGTATGTTATGTCTGTGAATGGCCCCCTTCCCCGTGTCCCACCACCCCCACCCGTGTACCTGGAAGTGTATTGCTTTATACATACCTGATCCGTGCCGACACGCGTCCGCCATCTTGTGCCAAACGTCATCTTCGGCCGGCCCGAACACCTCCGATCTTCCCGAGTGCCGGCCGCGTCATCAGCTGCTCAGCCGCGATTGGCTGAGCATAACTGTGCTCGGCCAATCGCGGCTCAGCGGCTGATGACGCGGCCGGCACTCGGGAAGATCGGAGGTGTTCGGGCCGGCCGGCCGAAGATGACGTTTGGCACAAGATGGCGGATGTGTGTCAGCACGGATCAGGTATGTATAATGCACTACACTTCCGGGTACACGGGTGGGGGGGTGGGACACGGGGAAGGGGGCCATTCACAGACATAACACACATTACAGAGTTGTATAACTTTGTAGTGTGTGTTATTCTGTGAATAATTTTTTACCGCCACACTACCCCTTTAAGCAGAACATTTCATTAAACACAATTTTTTTTTTTCTCCAGAGTACCCTTTTAGTTTAAATTCATATGATGTATTACGACTTTCTGTGGTTTTGAAAAATTTCTATATAAAGTCTGAAAAGCCATTAACAAAAAAATAAATAAAAGTGGTAAATAACCCTTCTAAACCCGGGTTCTATAGATAGACTAATTAGCATTATAGAAGCTGTAATATAACTGGTGTTACTATATGAGAGAATATGTTGTATCCAGGCGTCTACTAGCCGCACATAGGGGAACCTGACTGTTCATGTCGGGCGTATGACCTCATTGCTTGTTTCGGGAGGAAGGGCCTAGGATTTTTTTTTTTTTTTTTCCGCCTCTTTCACACCAAATGTCCTATTAGAAAAGCTGTTTTCACCTGTCAGGAATCCTGATGCTGATTTTAATTGTAGGACGGTGACATCATGTTTGTCTTTTTACCATTTGATGAAAGGAGGGAATGAATTTTGTCATTTTAGGCCTCACATGAAATCACTTAGGGCGAGGTATGCATTCCAAACCTTATTGGTATATTTGCAATTTTAGCCTTTTATTTATTTATTTTAATAAATTGCCGCTTACCATCTGAAAGCTTAAAGGAGAAGTCCATGGAAAATAAAAATTCTAGTGCAAGCAGGGGGTGGGGAGAACATAATAAGGAATGCATACTCACCCATCACTGTGTCCCCACAGCACCGCTTCCGGACCCCTGCTGGCGTCCTGATTCTTCTGCAATCCCATGACCCGGCTGATGGATTGCCCGCTCAACCAGTCAGTGACTGCGGCAGGACACAGCTGCAGTCACTGACTGGCTAAGTGGGCAATCAATCACCCAGGATGGGTCACTATGCCAGATCTCATACAATTGCATCCTTCTTTACCATATATTTCCCTCCCCCCCTCCAATAAAACTGATACATTAAACAGTCAGCAAAAGTACAGTGTGAACCCAGCCCTATAGTTTTGACATGCCCATAACTTAGGGTCCTATTACACGGAGCTAGTTTTAATGATTAACGACAAACGATCGCAAACAAGATTGTTTATCGTTAACCTGAAATCGTTCACCATATTACACAGAACGATGGCCGTTCTATACGATCGTTACTATGACCGTTATTGTGATCGTTACTATGATCGTTTATTCCTTCTGATCCCAGCAAAACCATGAACAATGTGCAATTACACTGAACGATTAGTGAACAAATGCGGAACGTGAACGAACGTGGAATTACAACGAACGATTAACGATAATTTCAGGTTCAGATCTAAATCAGCGATCAACGACATACGAACGATTTTTCGATCGTTGCCTGCAATTACACAGAACAATCATTGTTTAAATTCGAACGATATAACGAATTTTCGCATGATAATCGTCCCGTGTAATAGGGCCCTTAATTCCAGATCCCTAAAACAAAAGGTTTTGTTCATCACTTCATAGGTATATATTCACACTTGCATAGATAATCAGATAGCAAGGAGACAGTGGAACAGGCACAGAGTCCTCCGACCTCAGCGATATCGCAGAATATCACATGTAATATAACTACAATTGTCAGTATTAACAGGATAAGGAGTTTCGTAACAATGGACATCAGGTTTATCATGAGCGTCATGAAGTCATTTGGGTTGGCCCTAGTGGCTTCACACGACCGGACCTGATAACTCGGTCCCTCCATGTTTGGGTATAGGGAGAGATCTCTCTTACAGGGCCATCAGAGAGAAGCCAGGGACTGCCCGAATGACTTAAGTTGCTATTCCTAGCCAGCCCAATAACCGAATCCTTTGAAACGTTGAAGTGTTTAAGAGTGAATCCTGCACACTGCACAGAGGGAGCCTCTCCGTGTTTCATGCTGCCCATAGTTCGGACACCTCTGTCCATGTCAGGAATTGTCCAGAGTAGAACAAATCCCCATAGAAAACCTCTCCTGCTCTGGACAGTTCCTGACATGGACAGAGGTGGCAGCAGAGAGCACTGTGTCAGACTGGAGAAAAAACACCACTTCCTGCAGGACATACAGCAGCTGATAAGTACTGGAAGACTGGAGATTTGTAAATAGAAGCAAAATACACATCGCAGGCTTTTTTTGGCACCAGTTGATTTGAAAGAATTTTTTTTTTTTTTTTTTTTGCTGGCGTACTCCTTTAGGGTGCGTTCACACGTTCAGCATCTGCAGCAGATTTGATGGCCCAGAATTTATTTGCTTTGAATCTGCAGCTTCAAATCTGCTGCAGATCCTGTACGTGTGAACGCACCCTTAAGGCATGAAACTAGCTGGACCTTAGAGACGAGCTGAAGACCCAGGTTGATTTCACCTTTATACCTTTTTATTCCTGTGACTAGTGCAGGGAGTGGTTTATATATTGTTGAACAAAAAGGGAAAGGGCTGAGGTGTGTTTGGTTTTCAGTCTTGTTCCCGGGATAAGATAGGACTGTGTGTTTTGTGTGCACAACATTACTATGACGGATATATTTTTATGGGCTGCCGCTCCAGCCTTTTGTGTAAATAACCTACACTGATAAGCTGCCAGTGAATCAGAGCCCCATGTGAGCCAAGACCCGTCAGGACAAAGGTTATAATAAGGCGATGAATAGCCTCATGTGTTCATAGGAAAAATCATTAGTACAAGATAGGTACGGCACCACTTATACTGTGTTTTTCTATGGGGATTTGCTACTGATCTGGATAGTACCTGTCATAGACAGAGGTGGCAGCAGAGAGCACTGTGTCAGACTGGAAAGAATACACCACTTCCTGCAGGACATTCAGCAGCTGATAAGTACTGGAAGACTTGGGAATTTTAAATACCGTATTTTCTGACCTATAAGACTACTTTTTAACCTGTGTTTAACTTTCTGAAACCAGTTGATTTGAAAAAGAGAGATTTTTTTTTTTTGCTGGACAACCCCTTTAAATACCAGAAGTCTTTACATCTGGCAGTTTTAAAATATTTATTTAGTTGAAATCATTCTAGACCAATACTCAGGCATTATTCTAAAAAAAAAAAAATGCTAACTTTGTTTCACTTCTCCAAAAGTATCTGAATTTGTGTAAAACTCCGGATGATGGAAATACCAGCGGCTGTTGCGACACACACATGCGGCTTTCTTTTGTGCCTTTTTTGTGCGGTTTAAGGCTTTGTGTGATGGACGATTGTAGCCAAAGCCCACAAAATTATGAACAATGTAAGCTTAAAAGTTACCAGCAATGGCTGCCGAGTCAGGACTATATAGTGTAGTAAGGTTCTAAATCAAGTGACTTCCTATTGGGGGAGAAATATGCATACAGTCATAGAGAAACCATACAGCTATAGAGAGGGAGAGGTGCTGCAGGCCTAGGGCACAGGTGTCAAACTCAGGCCCTTTAGCTTTTACAAAACTACAATTCCCATCATGCCCGGACAGCCAAAACTTTGGCTGCCTGGGCATGATGGGATTTGTAGTTTTGCCACAGCCGGAGGACCACAGTTTGACATTTGTGCTCTAGCACCTGCCTCATTGACACGCAGTCGCCGAAATAAAGCTTGTCTTTAGCCCAAAAACCAGCCCCAAGAGACAGACACCCTGGACCAGGCATGCATTGAGCAACAGAACAGAACAGTATAGATAATTTGGTGGGAGGGGTGTCCTGGGGGTTCAGATTCACTTGACTACCCTCTGTAACCAGGGTGCATCTGTAATAAAGTATGATATATTTATTTGTATGAAGAACGGAGTATAAGAGTAAGTTTTATGGTCATTTTAACCATTTTTTTTTTCTCTTTCAGAACCACCACAAAAATGAGTGAACCATTTGACTGTGATAGCTGTAAGGAGTCTCTGTATGGAAGGAAGTATATCCAGATGGAAGAAGGTCCTTACTGTGTGCCCTGCTATGACAGCCTCTTTGCCAACACATGTGATGAGTGTAAAGAGCTTATTGGCCATGATTCAAGGGTAGGTCAACCTTCCAGAGAAATGTTGTTGAGCTTGCTATCTAAGCTTCCATGGGTTCATTGTAAGTTTGTGAACAGTTTACTACTAGATCCAGCTATACCCTATGTATGTACGTAAGAAATAATCCTGTACAATCATAGTAATAGTCAGGTTTGATCTCAAGTTCTGTTTTACATAGTTTACAACATGGAAGTACTGATTAGTAGAGATGAACAAGGTTTGGGGTTTGGGCCCTATTGCACCAACAAATTATCTGACAGATTTTTCTTAAGCCAAAGCCAGGAATGGATTTGAAAAGAGGAGAAATCTCAGTCTTTCCTTTATTACCGATTCTGTTTATAGTTCATTCCTGGCTTTGGCTCTAAAAAAAAAATCTGTCAGATAATCTGTTGGTGTAATAGGGCCCTTTGTCCGATTTGAGAACTCTCAGCATTTGATTACTGGTAACTGAAGAAGTTGGATGCAGCACTAAAGCTGCATCCATGTTTTCCAGGACTCCCTGGGGCTGTGTCCTACTTATCCAGCCACCCGTTATCAAATGCTGAGAGTCCGGCATTGGACAAACCCAAGTGTGCTCGAGGTTCGCTCATCTCTACTCGATTAGGTAGAAGAGTTTATTTTAATAGAAAATCTGGTATCCTATTCCTTCCGTAAAGGCCCTATTCCACGGAACGATTATTGGCCGTATTCGGCCGATAATCGTCCTGTGGAATAGAAGGCAACGATCAACTGACATCAAGATGTTGAAAAACAAGCGACTGATATAGCCGCGATCTGCATACCGCCGCTATCCTCAATGGGCTGCCCAGATGATCTAGCGATCACCCGGGCGGCCCCTCCCGCACTCACCCGTTCGCTGCCGTCGCGTGTAGTAGTGGCGGCAGCGAGCCGGGAACGAGGAGCAAAGGAGCGCTAATGCCGCTCGTTTGCTCCTCATAGTCGCCCCGTGGAATAGGGGCTTAAGAAAAACCTTCGGGCCACTGATGTTTCATGATCGCAAATATTGCCAAGTATTCCTAAACAAAGTTTTCGACCCAGTTGATCTGAAAAGCTGTGGAAATGTAATTTTCATTTGCTAGTACAATAGTTTCACTTACACTGAGTAGACGGCACGTATTCCTACACAATATCAGCATTTCTGGTACCATCAGAATTTTAGCTAATTTTACATATATTAAAGGAGAAGTCCAACGCAAAATGTTTATGAAAGTATTATATTGCCCCCTAAAAGTTATACAAATCACCAATATACACTTTTATTTTGGGAAATGCACATAAACTGCTTTTTTCCCTGCATTTACTGCTGCATCAAGGCTTCACTTCCTGGATAACACAGTGATGTCACGACCCGACTCCCAGAGCTCTGCGGTGGCTGCTGGAGAGGATGATGGCAGGGGGATGCTCTGTGTCCCTCAGTGTCCTCTGCCATCATCCTCTCCAGCAGCCACAGCCCGCACAGCTCTGGAAGTCGGGTCATGCCATCACTATGTTATCCAGGAAGTGACATCACCATGTTATCCAGGAAGTGACCTCACCATGTTATCCAGGAAGTGACCTCACCATGTTATCCAGGAAGTGACCTCACCATGTTATCCAGGAAGTGACCTCACCATGTTATCCAGGAAGTGACATCACCATGTTATCCAGAAAGTGAAGCCTTGATGCAGTAGTAAGTGCAGGGGAAAAAGCACTTTATAAGCATTTCCCGTAATAAGTCTATATTGGTGATTTGTATAACTTTTGGGGGGGCATACAATACTTTAAGAGACGTGTAGCATAATAGTCCTGCTTAATATCTATGAATTATAGGAGCTGTACTATGAGGATCGTCATTACCATGAGAACTGTTTCCGGTGTTTCCGATGTGAGCGATCCCTGGCTGATGAACCCTTCACGTGCCAAGATGAAGAACTACTGTGTAATGATTGTTACTGCAATGAATTCTCCTCCAAGTGTGTCAGCTGTGAAAAGACCGTCATGCCAGGTACTCGGACATCACATGCCCTTTTTTCTTCCTCCAGCTTTTTTTTTTTTTAACTACAGATATACAAATAGTTTTGTCTAGCAAAGCAGCTCTGAAGACCTAATTATATTACAGGGTCTTTATTGCGTATCGGTCATTAACAAAAACTTTTGATCTATCAGAAAGAACAAGCCAGGAGAAGTATAAGCTCAGCGCTTTCACTGCTCTCACTGTCACGTGACATGGATGGGACTCTTAATGCAAGCCTATGGGGCTGTTTTAGTCTTAGACACAGAGCGAGGAGAAGGGAGTGCACGGCGTCACCCTGCACGTTATACTGATCGGTCAGGGTCTGAACACATAAAGGGAATTTTTCACTATGTTTATGCTGCCTTGTCACAAGATGCTGGATGTCTGTAGCTACCTCCCACAAAACAGCATGTGTTCAGAAATTGGCTTAATGTAGTCACAAGGTAACACTGTGGCCAAAGGTTTTGATTTTCACAAAGTTTCCTTCATCGCTTTTTATGGTGGCAATTGAAATATAAAGAGTGATCAGATCAAATAAACTGCAATTGCAAAGTCATTCGTTGCCATGAATATTAACGTAATCACAGGCCATGGCACCAAACTACCTGCTAACATCTTTTCACTGATCATCTTGTCGGTTCAGGAGGAACGATTAATGAGGACAAGGAAGCAGATAGGATTCTGGCAATCTGATTTAGAGGAACTATAAATGATATAACCAGAGTGGTTGCTTTACTGACGGATAATGCTTTAAATCATTATTGTCTTCTGTTAGAACCCTACTACATGGAGCGATTATCTGCATAATTAGGCCGATTCAGGCAGATACCGCTCTGTGTATTAAAAGGATTATCCAGCACTACAAAAACATGGCCACTTTTCCCCCTCTCTTGTCTTCAGGTCAGGTTTGGTTTGCAATTAAGCTCCATTTACTTCAATGGAACGGAGTTTGAAACCCCACCCAATCCGGAGACAAGAGAGGGGGGAAAGTGGCCATGTTTTTGTAGCGCTGGATAACCCCTTTAAATACAACTGTCAGGAGAGTAACAGATTATTGGCCGATCGATCATCGTCTTTCAACATGCTAAAAAATCACAGCTAATGAAAATGTTTACAAAATAATAAAGATGTGTACTTACCAGTCCTCGTTTTCCTGGTGTTCTCCTGCCTTGTTTCTGTGATTCCCCTCTCATCGCAGCCTCCTCTGGCACAGGCCGCTCAACCAATCACTGCCTGCTGTGCTGTCCCGTCTTGACCAGTGATTGGCTGAGTGGCCCGTCACTTCAGAGGCAGGATCAGAAGTGCCCAAGATGGCTGCAGTGAGTGGGGAATCTCACAGACAAGGCGAAGACATCGGGGAAGCGCAAGTACATCTAGTGATAAACAATGCTTTTTTTTCCGACATGATGGAGCACCGTGCCGCAAGGCAAAAGTGAACAAAACACTGAAATTGTGTCCATGGCCAGCAGGCTCCCCAGATCTCAATCCCTTTAAGAAACTGTGTACACTCTGCGGCTTTGTCATCACAATGCGGCGCATACAGTTCCCACGCTCCCAGCATCATATCGGAGATGCTGCTGTGCTGGGGGGGGGGGGGGGAGAGACTCCGGTACAGGCCTTCCACATCCGTATTCTGTGCAAAACATAGAATGTGGGAATAAGGCCATAGGGTTTGGTCGAATTTGAACATGCACAAAGTTCGCTCATCTCTAGTGAACACTATAAATATTGAGCCTTTACATAAACTTACAATTATAAGTCCAAGTTTTTAAAACTTTAAAGTCCAAAATCTGTAGATCTAGAGATTTAAAAATCCTAAAGCCGTAAAAGTTGTGAAAACCTTAAAACATTTTTCTCAAACTTTTTGGCCAGAACTGTAAACTACATTCAGTCTGAACTGAATGAACGCAGCATGGATTACACAGCAGTATACAAATATACCTTCCTGTGCCCTGCCAACGTATGCAGCAAACCTAGTGCTAGTCCTTCTATGGTGTGTTTTTTGTTTGTTTTTTCAGCTTTTTGCCATGTAAATGTCCCATCGTATCCTGCATTAGGCTAAACTGCATCTATCCGTTTTGCCAAGAGTTCCTTTAAATTGACTGGCGTACCTTTACATGTATAGAAGGCCGGTTTTCTCTTCCACTCTTGTCTTTTTCTACGTTGATTAACATTCCTTTTTTATGAAAGGGCTGAAATACTACTTGGCATCTGAGTTCAACACAGACCATAAAAAGAGCTCAGGCAAACTTCACAAGAAGAGGAAATAAATCAATGTTCAGAAATCCTTGGCATATGTTACATTCATAGCGTGTGAGCCAAGTCGTTGTCAAGTGTTTGACGGAGTGTCAGGATCTGGAACTTCTTTCTATTTAATACAATTATTTGTTACTTTGAATATGTTCTTCCAAAATATAGGTTTAAAATTTTAAATTCATCTAATTAAATAGTAATTAAACTTTCAACAAACTTTGCACAAATGAATTATACAAGTGCATATAAGCAATGTGTTGCTTATTCTAAAAAAAAAAACTGCTATTAAACAAGATGATCCCAGCTTACGATTAGATCAGCCTCCATGAAGCCCATAGACATCTATGGACGGAAAACGATCTGCAGAGAGTCTATAAGGCTTGCAGTAAGTGTTCTTGCTCTCCCAGCTATAGAAACTAGTCTCCACCCGCTAGCTCAGCAACAACAGAAAATTGGCAATGGAGCCTGTAGACTGCAAAAAGGCAGTATACAAGATCTAGGCAGAAATAGAGCTCCTTTTTATGTACACACACGGCCCTGTATGCTTTTTGTTTTAAAGGGGTACTCAGGAGAAATCTACTGGTTTCAGAAAGTTATATAGATTTGTAATGTACTTTTATTTAAAAATCTCAAGTATTCCCATACTTCTCAGCTGCTGTATATCTTGCAGGAAGCAGTGTTTTCTTCCCAGTGTCACACAGTACTCTCTGCTGCCACCTCTGTCCAGAGCAGGAGAGGTTTTCTATATGGGGATTTGCTGCTGCTCTGGACAGTTCCTGACATGGACAGAGGTGGCAGCAGAGAGCACTGTATCAGACTGGAGAGAATACACCACTTCGTGCAGGATATACAGCAGCTGATAAGTACTGGTTCACTGGAGATTTTTAAATAGATGTAATCAATATAACTTCATGAAACCAGTTGATTTAAAAGAATCGCTGGAGTACCCCTTTAAGTTTGTATACCCACCTTTTCACCCCAAAAATAATATATAGCAAGTTTGGCCGATTCGTACTTGCATGTTAGTTGGGGTAGAGGCAGCTATCCAATCTCTGTGGTCAGCTTTAGTCTGTGTGGAATCTCTTAGATGACGTTAGGTTCTTTTAAATGAGAAGTCCCGTGAAATTGAAAAAAGGAGCAAGGCAGGAGGTTGCGGGAAAATAAAAAAAAAAAAAAAAAAAAGTAAACTCGCCAGTCCTCGTGCCTCTGTTTTGCTGCTCCAGGGTCCCACTAATAGCCGCCAGATGTTATTTTTGGCTGGGTTCTGGATGCATCACATACCTGGCTCTTCCAGCTGCAACTTCACTGCCCGGCTGATCGATTGGCTGCTTAGCCCGCCCCAGTCACTGATTGGCTGAGCGGGCAGTTGATCACTTAGATGCGTGACGTTGCAGCTGGAAGAGCTGCAGATGGACGGCAGCTGTCAACGGTACCCGGGAGAGCCTTTTTTTTGTTTTTGTTTTTTGTTTTTATTAAATTTCACAGGACGTCTCCTTTTAATTAGATATTTTTTATATTTTGATGCGCGTGTGCTCTTTTCTTCTATCTGCTCCGTTCTTTAGGATTAGATACAGCGCAGTTTGGTTTGTGCTTTGGCTGTAAGCTGGAGTCTTCTTGGGACAGCAGTAATAGGATTAAAGGATCCTTCCAGATATAAATATTTAAAATACTTTAAGCCCATGTGGACTTTTCCTAGAATCCTTCTGCTCCCCTGCCTTAAGTTTACAGAAGAGCAAAGAAATAAAAAAAAAAATCACGGTTGAGCTGAAAAAAAGTCTTTCATCATGCTGTTAATATAGGGCTTTTCAGATTTTATATACAAGTAGCATTAGTTTTGTACAGTCTCGATCACTGTGTTTAGACATTAACTCTGATTCTCTGGCACAGACTTTGCATTGTTCAGTTCATTATATATTTATGGGAGATATGTATGATCTTGAAAGTTCCTCATGCTTCTTTCTGTAGGATCACGCAAATTGGAATACAATGGACAGACCTGGCATGAGCATTGTTTCATATGCAATAGCTGTAAGCAGCCCATCGGATCTCGCTCCTTCATTCCCGATAACCAGGCCCATTATTGCATCCCCTGTTACGAGAGCAAGTTTGCTCCTCGCTGTACACATTGCAAAAAGGTAAGAGAAGATGACACTAGTCTTAAACTCAACCTAACGATACTAACAATAGATACAGCAACCAGCTCTGCTCTAATCCCTCTAAACAGTGTTGTAAATACTAACAGTTCAAGAAGAAAAGAAAAGGAGGCACTCACCGCCTGATAAAACTTTATTTCCTGTAACACACAAGCTAAAATGTAGCATGTGAGAGCAGGTGGGGGGACATCACACGCAGTAAACAGTTACAGCTGTTTTGTCGGGCATGTGTGTGCTTCTTCAGGCTCAGTCTGAAGAAGGGCGTGCGTGCATGAGAAACTGCTGTAACTGTTTACTGTGTATAGCTTCCCCCCACCTGCTCTCACATGCTACATTTTAGCTTGTGTGTTACATGAAATAAAGAAGGTTGCATCGGACAGTGAGTGCCCCCTTTATTTTATTTTCTTCTTGAACTATTAGTCTTAACCTCAAATAACTAATCTTCCCAAGAATTATCTGAATTATTTTGGGACTCTTAGCGATAATTGTGTCAATCGTTCCTAACCCAAAACCCAATCGTTTACTTTGCAGTCACTGACCAAAGGAGGCATAACCTACCGGGATGAGCCATGGCACAAGGAATGTTTTGTCTGTACTGGGTGTAAGGCCCAGTTGGCTGGTCAGCAGTTTACCTCGCAGGACGAGAAGCCTTACTGTATCAAGTGTTTCGGAAATTTATATGCCAAGAAATGCTTTGGATGTACTAAACCTATCACAGGTATTTTTACTTTTTTTTATCTTGTAATATGTTAAAGATTAAAGGTTTGCGAGTAATTTATTGTCAAAGGTTTCAAACTGTTTGAGGTAAAGGAACTGACATTTTTAGGTAATTTCGGCATATTCTATTATCTTTTTTTGGATTCTGAAAGCTTAGGTTGCCATGGATACAAACGTTAGTCTAATTTATGGAACTTGTGCAAGACTCTCTCCTGGTGCGGGATGTATACATGGCAACCCAGCCTTTGCTCCAACTGCATGCCCATCTGGGGTGAGAAGAATTGTGATGGGCACCCTTTAACACCAAATACCATAACAGACTACTTAATGAACATGGAACTGTAGTTTTTAGTCAAGTACCCGCTACATAAAGGGAATTTGTTAGCTCTATACCATATGCTCAGATTTCAAGTGTAAAGGAGGGGGTGCTGTGGTGCAGCATGTATGTATTGTCCCTCCCTCATTGTGCCTTGTAATAGGCGCTCGCTGACCCAATGAGGCAGACGGGAATCATTCTTTTTCTCTCTATACGTCCATGTCTACAGCTGTGAGCATGGTATAGAGCTAAGAGGTTCCCCTTTAAGAAGGGCTCCCTTATGCGGAATATAGAGGGAGTAGGACCAACTTACTTTTTGGAGAGGGGTCAAAAGCCATAACTGTTGACTGAATGAGCATCCGATCGACAGCTAATAAAGGGGCATGGGCACTTTGTTATAGCTGGTACTCCTAAGGGTATGTTCATACACGAGGGTCCATGAGTTAAAAGCACCTCTTGAGAATAGTGCACGTGCAAAGATCGAGAAGTGACATCTTACAGGATCAATGTCTGTCTTTTATAACACTTCTTCTCTTTGCTTCTGTTTTAGGTTTTGGAGGAGGTAAGTATGTCTCCTTTGAAGACAAGCACTGGCATCACGGCTGCTTCAACTGCTCCCGTTGCTCATGTTCCCTGGTAGGAAAAGGATTTATTCCAGATAATGAGGACATTCTGTGCCGTGACTGCAACAGTGACCTATAAACCATACAGCTGCATCAGTGTGTACCCCTTCAGGAATCCACCTATACCTATGGAGGAAAGGTCTATTGCCCCATAACAGGCTTGTGGACTGCACAGTAATTCTGTGTCCGTATACCAGCATTTGACACCAGTATTTTTGTCTTTTTTTGTTTGTTTTTTCGTGGCTGGAGTGCACTTTGGATTTTGCAGTAGAAAGTGCAGGTTTTGTAATTTAAATATTCTTAAATATTGTATAAAACTAAATGACTGTATATTAAAAAAAAAAAAAAAAAGTTCAGACTGTCCGACTTTTGATCACATATTTTTACTACACAAAATATATTCTGAATTAGCAGAAAACAACGTTCTGTTCCGGAGTCTCTCCTACCGAAAGGATCAGAACTGACAAAACTGCTCCTTTTCCCAGTCTATACCTATGTTCCCACTATTTTTTTATTTTTTTTTGGCCGTTTTTAACGGACGTCCGTCTTATAATTGCCGTTATTTTGAAACATCCAGCCGTTATTGTTATGAATTACGGCCGTAGTTTCAAAATAACCACTGTTAATTGATGGCCGCCCAATAAAAATGGCTGCCATTTCGATGTTGCTTGAACATAGCCTGTAAATAACCCATGATGCACTTTTATAGAAGAAGTCAGTGTTGGACGCTGTTCAAGGAGGATAGTAATAATCTTTTACCAATGGCTGATCTGCTTGGCAAGCATTCATGAGTCAAATGTATATTGCCTGCAATTTTTTTTTCTTAATAGGACAATGCAATAGTGGGTCTCATATTAAAATCAATAAATTGTTCCTGAATCACCACTTCTGGACTGTAATATAAAATGCCTTTACACCACTACCAGTATGGCAATTATAGTTCCCAAGCATTGGTGGACTCCTCAGCCATAGACGTTCACTGTGACCTTCAACTATAAAATACACCAAAGAACAGCACTTTATGGACTGTTGTGCTTCAAAGAGGAACGTTTATTGGAGAAAAACTTCATGGACTATCGTTATCTATAATCAGGAAGACCGAGCGGCCATATTCACGTGGAACCATTTCTGTTGGACCGTGCTTGTCTCAGTCGTATCTGAGCGACTATCGAACACCTTGCCGAGCTGGCTTATGTAATACGTGGCCCTTTGCATACCCGGATGAGTGTGTTTTTTGTTGTTTTTTGTGCTGAGCGGGGTCCAGTAGCAGATAGTAAGCCAAATTCAGTATCTCAATAACAGAAGGCTGCTCGCCCCTGTTCAGCCATTGTTTGTTTCCTAAAAATAAACTCTATTTCTCTAATTTTATAAAACAATGGTTGAAATGTATTGAGTCTTTTGTGTATATTTTCACTTCTTTCATAAACTTAAAACTTAAAACTCCCCATACATAGGAAAATGATTATCACCTTGACAAAACCTTCATAACCTAGTGGAGCATTTGAAAATACATCCAGGTATCTCTGACATTTGATGTATGTTCCTGTATCAGATCCAGGGCTTATCTTATCAGCATTATGGGCCCCTGGACAGAGCTGTGAACTTGGGGGGGCCCTTCCCCCCCCTTCAATATTTGTAGCAAATGGAAAATATTCACGACACACAAGGACTTGCCCACTCGCTTCCCTGTGTGTTTCCCAGGGGGCAATGCACCTAGGATTAAGCTCTTTAACCAGCAGCCCACAGTATTGTCTTTGGCTGGTCTCCCTGAGATCAGTGACCTGTTTCCAGTATGAGGCCAGTTGAGCATTTCGCCTCAGCTTGATATAGTGGAGGCGAAAACAGACTGCCTTATGTGTAAATGTACTTACCAGTTTCTTTGAATTAGTAGATGGGCGCTCGCAAAAAAAAGGAAAGAATGCAGTGAACCTGGCTGTATGCATGGTTTTGGTGTGTATGTGTGTTTGTTGTTGTTTTTTTTTTTTTTGGGGGGGGGGGGTATTTGTCATTTGTCATTTTATAGAAACTTTGATGCAGGCAAATCAGAGTTGCAGTTTTGAAGTTTGTTTTGTTTTTTTACAATGTTCTCATATTAACCCTGTAATCGCATTCATGTTTGTTAATCTTATGCAATAAAAACATTTGGAAAAGTTTGTGAAATACACTGCATAAAACGTTCATTAGACTCTTAGATAAATGTCACTATTTAACGAGAGGAGGGCGAACAAACAGTAAGTGGGTTTGCTTGAGCCCCAACTATCGGCATTTGACTTCTGGTAGTTGGAGAAGATGAGGGCTGCCTGAAAAACATGGATGTAGTCGGTGACTGTTTTCCAGGAAGTCCAGACCATGGCTGACTTTAGTGGCAGATGATCTAGGGATCCATTTACACAGAAAGATTATCTGACAAAGATTTGAAGCCAAAGCCAGGAATGGAATTGAAAAGAGGATAAATCTCAGTCTTTCCTTTATGACCTGATCTCTGTTTAACAGGCTATAAACAGAGATCAGGTCATAAAGGAAAGACTGAGATTTATCCTCTTTTCAATTCCATTCCTGGCTTTGGCTTCAAATCTTTGGCACACAATCTGTCAGATTATCTTTGTGTAAATGGATCCTAAGGATCATTCTGGTATCCAGTCCTGCTTCTCTTCCTTGCTCGCTGTCTGTGTGTGTAGTGGGACAGGCAGCAAGGGAGAAGCAAGCCTTAAGGCCCTATTCCATGGAACGATTATCGGCAGTTACGGCCGATAATCGTCTCGTGGAATAGAGGGCAACGATCAGCCGACATCGTCATTTGTCTTTTCAAACATGTTGAAAAAAAAGCGACTGTGATAGCAGCGATCTGCCGTCACTCTGAGGAATAGGAGCGGTGGCAGCAGACCGCCACTATCCTCTATGGGCTGCCCGGACGATCTAGCGATCACCCGGGTAGCCCCTCCCGTACTCACCCGCTTACTGCCGACACATGGAATAGCTGCGACAGCAAGCGGGGAATATGGGCTTTATACAGCTTTACTCACTTCAATGCAACAGAGTTATAAAAAACCCAAACTGGAGAGAGTCCTGTCCGTGCTGCTTACTGCCTCAGACTCAGTCCTGTCCGCACGCTTGCTCCTCCACTCCTAACTCATCCTGGCCCACTGCCACCCACTGGCATCCTCTCACCTCCCACCACTGCTGCCCACCAGCATCCTCTCACCTCCCACTGCCACCCACCAGTATCCTCTCACCTCCCACTGCTGCCCACCAGTATCCTCTCACCTCCCACTGCTGCCCACCAGTATCCTCTCACCTCCCACTGCTGCCCACCGGCATCCTCTCACCTCTCACTGCTGCCCACCAGCATCCTCTCACCTCCCACCACTGCTGCCCACCAGCATCCTCTCACCTCCCACTGCTGCCACCCACCAGCATCCTCTCAACTCCCACCACAGCTGCCCACCAGAATCCTCTCACCTCCCACTGATGCCCACCAGCATCCTCTCACCTCCCACCACAGCTGCCCACCAGCATCCTCTCACCTCCCACTGATGCCCACCAGTATCCTCTCACCTCCCACCGCCACCCACCAGCATCCTCTCACCTCCCACCACAGCTGCCCACCAGCATCCTCTCACCTCCCACTGATGCCCACCAGCATCCTCTCACCTCCCACAGCTGCCCACCAGTATCCTCTCCACCTCCCACAGCTGCCCACCGGCATCCTCTCACCTCTCACTGCTGCCCACCAGCATCCTCTCACCTCCCACCACTGCTGCCCACCAGCATCCTCTCACCTCCCACAGCCACCCACCAGCATCCTCTCAACTCCCACCACTGCTGCCCACCAGCATCCTCTCACCTCCCACTGCCACCCACCAGCATCTTCTCACCTCCCACTGATGCCCACCGGCATCCTCTCACCTCCCACTGATGCCCACCAGTATCCTCTCACCACCGCTGCCCACCAGCATCCTCTCACCTCCCATTGCTGACCACCAGCATCCTCTCACCTCCCACCACTGCTGCCCACCAGCATCCTCTCACCTCCCATTGCTGACCACCAGCATCCTCTCACCACCGCTGCCCACCAGCATCCTCTCACCACCGCTGCCCACCAGCATCCGCTCACCTCTCACCACCGCTGCCCACCAGCATCCTCTCACCTCCCACCACTACTGCCCGCCAGCATCCTCTCACCACCGCTGCCCACCAGCATCCTCTCACCTCCCACCACCGCTGCCCACCAGCATCCTCTCACCTCCCACCACAGCTGCCCACCAGCATCCTCTGACCTCCCACTGATGCCCACCAGTATCCTCTGACCTCCCACCGCCACCCACCAGCATCCTCACCTCCCACCACAGCTGCCCACCAGCATCCTCTCACCTCCCACTGATGCCCACCAGCATCCTCTCACCTCCCACTGATGCCCACCAGCATCCTCTCACCTCCCACAGCTGCCCACCAGTATCCTCTCCACCTCCCACAGCTGCCCACCGGCATCCTCTCAGCTCTCACTGCTGCCCACCAGCATCCTCTCACCTCCCACCACTGCTGCCCACCAGCATCCTCTCACCTCCCATTGCTGACCACCAGCATCCTCTCACCACCGCTGCCCACCAGCATCCTCTCACCACCGCTGCCCACCAGCATCCTCTCACCTCTCACCACCGCTGCCCACCAGCATCCTCTCACCTCCCACCACTACTGCCCGCCAGCATCCTCTCACCACCGCTGCCCACCAGCATCCTCTCACCTCCCACCACTGCTGCCCGCCAGCATCCTCCCACCACCGCTGCCCACCAGCATCCTCTCACCTCCCACCACCGCTGCCCACCAGCATCCTCTCACCTCCCACCACTGCTGCCCACCAGCATCCTCTCACCTCCCACCACAGCTGCCCACCAGCATCCTCTCACCTCCCACCACTGCTGCCCACCAGCATCCTCTCACCTCCCACCACAGCTGCCCACCAGCATCCTCTCACCTCCCACTGCTGCCCACCAGCATCCTCTCACCTCCCACCGCCGCTTCCCACCAGCATCCTCTCACCTCCCACCGCCGCTTCCCACCAGCATCCTCTCACCTCCCACCGCCGCTTCCCACCAGCATCCTCTCACCTCCCACCGCCGCTTCCCACCAGCATCCTATCCTCTCACCGCCGCTGCCCACCAGTATCCTCTCACCGCCGCTGCCCACCAGTATCCTCTCACCGCCGCTGCCCACCAGTATCCTCTCACCGCCGCTGCCCACCAGTATCCTCTCACCGCCGCTGCCCACCAGTATCCTCTCACCGCCGCTGCCCACCAGTATCCTCTCACCGCCGCTGCCCACCAGTATCCTCTCACCGCCGCTGCCCACCAGTATCCTCTCACCGCCGCTGCCCACCAGTATCCTCTCACCTCCCACCGCCGTTGCCCACCAGCATCTTCTCACCTCCCACCGCCGCTTGCATTTGTCCGCAGCTGTGGTGCCGCCTCTCTCTACATTGAACCTGATAAGGAGTAATACATCACTAATGAATCGTAGCCATTGTTTAAGTCAACAAGAACAACAGCAAATTGTTGAGAAGAGATTATCTTGAACGGTTGTATGAACAGTCCGCCTTGTTCTTCGAAAGGTCACCATACACACTGGACAAAGGTTGGCCAAGAATACTGACTGTATCATACAACTATGTAATGTCCCTGGAGACCTTATGGCCGTGTATCAAGAAACACTTGACATGTCACAAGAACGTGGAAATACAAGAGATTGTCCTGCACGTCCAATAGAACGATTGTTCTATGCGGGTGCACGCTACCATGGCTGAGACACCAACATAAAGCACAATGGCACACTGGAAGTGCGAAGATATATGATATATACAGACGGTCACCTTATTGTGGTGGGACAGGATACATTTTTTGATTACATGGGATGATAGGAACATCATTTTTTCTATAGTTGTATAGCAACTTAAAATATCTATATATGATGCATATATCGTAGCATTCACATTGTGCTTTTACACTTTTTATGTTTGTCACAAGAACATTAGAGATGAGCGCAGCTCTTGCATGATTGAGTCTGATCACGTTCACCTTTTTAATACCAGTGACTAAAGAAGTTGAATGCAGCCTTCAGAGTGTGGGGAAAACTTGACTATGGCTTAGGGCTATATCCATGTTTCCCAGGACTCCCTAGGACTGCATCCAACTTCTTCAGCCAGAAATGATTTGCTCAGATTGCTCTGGACAGTTCCTGACATGGACAGAGGTGGCAGCAGAGAGCACTGTGTCAGACTGGAAAGAAAACACCACTTCCTGCAGGACATACAGCAGCTGAGAAGTACTGGAAGACTTGAGATTTTTAAATAGAAGTAAATTACAAATCAATATAAATTTTTAAAACAAGTTGATTTGAAAGAAAAAAGATTAGAGAATAGGATGAGAACTGCATTGGTTTATATTGCTGGTCGTACTAAAAGAACCAGAAAACAATGTAAAAATAATAGTCTAGAGATACAAACCAGTGTAAAAGCCTACACAGAATATCAAGAGAGGATCTCCCTGCAAAGACATTGCTGTCCTATCAGAGGGGGTATAACCATTGGGACCCTCGCTGATATAGGCCATGTTCACACAACGTAAGTTCCGTACTAATCACGGCCATTGTTGCAACGGCCGTGATTGGTACGGAACCTAAGTTGTGCTGCAGGTCGAGGGAATCCCGGCCGGAGGGTATACACAGGGTTTACACTCCGGCCGGGTCAGTTTTCTGCGGCTGCTATTCATTGAATAGCGGCCACAGAAAACCCTGTCAGTTCACACAATGGAGCGAGCGGCTCCGGTCGCTCGCTTCCTAGTGTGCAGTGGGGGGTTCTGATGTGGGCGTGCACGGATGCGCCTGCATCAAAACTAAGCAGCGCTAAAGATCATTATGATCTTTAATGAGACCGGCCGTTACGTGACCTGGCCGGGCCACGGAACGGCCGATCTCTTACAGCGTGTGAACATAGCCATAGACTGTAGTGGTAATAGTGCTATGGTGCAGAAGAGAAGACAACAGTGCACGAAATAGCCCGGCGCCTTCCTAGCGACAATACACTAAGATGCAGAATCCCTCTTAGGCTAGGTTCACACTGCGTTTTTGCAATCCGTTATTTTCATCAGTTTAAAAAAAAAAAAAAAAAAAAAAAAACTGATCCGTTTTGATCCGTTTTTCCATTGACTTCCATTATTAAAAAAAAAACGGATCGAAATGGATCCGTTTTTTTTTTTGACGGACACAAAAACGTTGCTGACACTTTTTTTTTTTTTGTCCGTTCAAAAAAAACCTATGCTAAAAACGCAGTGTGAAGCCAGCCTAATTCTCTAAATCTTTAGAACAAATTTTATTTCGCTTATTGAATGATCCATAAAGTGCAACGAAGGAGGAATCGCTGTTAATACGACGCCCGCCTGTGTACTAGAATCTAGAATGTTCTGGGGTTCTGCACCCGGTGCTGATGTAAAGAAGCTAAAGAGGGGTTAAACCAATGCTGGTAACTGTGCAAGGTTTATTAGTAACAGGCTGGAGGGTGCTCCTGAAATGGACGGGGAGCGCTGCACTTATAGCCAAAAAAGGAAATGAAAAAGGATTTGTGAGGGCCGGAGCTTCGGGGGCGGGGGAGGGGGGGGGAGCATGGGACACATCTGGATTTTATCCTTGTCATGGGTATTCCAGGCACCATGTCTCCTATGTAGACGCACTCCCAGCAGTTCTCCTGCACACATGTTACGGAGAAGGGAAAGATTGACTCTTTGCCGCCTTTCCATTCTTTCTATGCTGGGGGTTCGTTTCTGCACTGGCACAAATAACATTTATAACTGAGGCTGCATTCACACGTTCAGTGATTTTCCTGGTCCGTGATTGTGGTCCGGTAGCTTCCTCCGTGATCCGTGCAAAACAGTCCGTTTCTCATCCGTTTTGCATCCGTGTCCGTTTTTTTTCACGGATCTGTTTTACACCATCTTAAATTACATTGATTACATCACATCCGTGTGCATCCATGAAACACACGTTTCTCATTGATTTCTATGGGGAATTTGTTCCGTGCTTCCGTTCCGAGTTATGATATGTCCTATTTTTAAACGGAACAGATCACGGATCTGTGGAATCACGAAACGTCTGAATAGCCCAATAGAAAGCAATGAGCTGTAAAATTGCCTGTGAGCACGGACAACTTCCCGGAAGGGGTGAATGCAGCCTAATAGCCCTATTTCACGCAACGATTATCGTTCATAGACTCGCTCCAACGACCGCTCATTAACGAGCACTTAACGATTTTTTTAAGCGAACGATAACACATAATACGTGTGGGAACGTGAACGATATCTGTAGTGTAACGATTTTTTTGTGGTCGTTACATCGTTACATGGTCGTTGAAAACGTGGGGAAATGTAGGTAGACATTTCAAGAACGACTGAAAGATTTTTTATTCAACGAAAAGATGAATAAAGAATTATTGTTGAAAGACCAACGATTTTTTTTCGACATATTGAAAAAAAATAGTGAACGACTCAACGACGATTTCGCTGTTGTCGTTCGCTCGTTTACAGCTATTCCACAGAACGAATATCGTTAATGAGCGGTCGTTTGAACGATTTTATGAACGATAATCGTTCGAAAAAGTTCCGTGGAATAGGGCCTTAAGAACCGGATAGGATCAGACCTCTGTTTTAGACTGAGGGCAGGGAGGGCAGCCCGAAATAAGTAAGGAAACGTGTTCTACACCGGGCAAAGGAGACGTGGAAGAAGAGGAAACGTTTTACTAGGTGTAAAATCACGGGAAATAGTCCCCGGGCACAGGTTTTTGCATATCGCTTTTTGGGGGCTGAAAAAACACTGAAAGATGTGGCCGTTTTTCCCACTTTGTTGGAAGTTTTTCCTAATTCCTAATTTCCTAATCTGTACCCAGTAACCTCCCCCACCCCCTCCCCCCACCACAAACCTACTGGTTCCATTCCTTAGATGAGGAAGTCCTTCTGGATGTTTTTTTTACAAAATGTCGCTGGTGCCGTCTTTTGGGTAAAAAATCGTTTTTTATTCCTCTATAGCAGTGTCAATGAGACAGGGCCTGGAGCGTTTATGCCCTAGGCCTGCAACGATCAGTCGATGAATCAATCATCAGCTGATCGTTTGTTTAGACCCTGACCTAAAATCATCCGTCGCCGGCCGCCGCTTATCGTTAATTGTAATAGTGATGCGTGGCCGACAAATGAACAGTTTACATTACCTCTCCAGGCTCCCGGTCTTCTCCTGTGCTCTATGTTTATTGTGCTCTTGTTTACTGGACCTAGTACACGGCCCGATAATCGTTTAGCAAGGGCTGCATGGACATCAATAGCGATGTCCGAGCAGCCTTTGCCCAAACAGCCCACGCTTCCGGTCTTCTCCTGCGCTCTGCATGCGTCCCACTACCACCCGCTACAGCACTCAGCCAATCACTGGCCGGGACGCATGCAGAGCGCAGGAGAACACCGGGAGCGTGGACTGTTTGGGCAAAGGCTGCACGGACATCACTATTGATGTCCATGCAGCCCTTGCTAAACGATTATCGGGCCGTGTACTAGGCCCAGTAAACAAGTTCCGATCTAGCAGATCGGCGCTCGTTTACAGTATTGATCGGGCCGTCATCAGCCTGTGTATTAGAATGAGAGGACGCTCCTCCGCTGCCACCAATCTCCGCTCAAAAAAGTGACATGTCACACTTCTGCCTGTTTTACTTAGTGTGAACATACCCTTAGATACATGTGATCTTAACCCAACACTGATTTCCATGATGAAAGGGCCCAATAGATCCTGTTGTTTCTGTTACTGAGACGATGAGACAGCATTCTGCATGGGGCCATTCACCTTAGTGGTAGCTTGCCTAGAATGTTGTTTCCAGTTTTCAGTAAATGAAATCTCTAAGCGGCGCCAAAGGTTTTCGAGAGTTCTATTAATTCCCATTTTAACATATGACCTCAGGATTCCTTGGATTCCCATCATATAGGCTGCATACATGGCTATTTTAATGTGCCCGTCCCAGGTGCCATACCGAAGCTCGCGGCTCAACGCTAGCTCGCCTGGGTATAAAGCAGCATTTAGACAATCCACAAATGTCATCTATTCTTTCCCCTTAGCGCGCGGTATGGCATTTTTCTAGTCTTAGATGCCATGCATAGTTCTGGCAAAAAGAAAAAAGTATCTGAGATGAGTAAATGACCAGTCATGGGAGCTCCGGATCACACAAAGGTTTTCTAATCTTGATTTATTTAATAGCTGGAAAATGAGCTGATCTGTGATGCATGTGTATACGGCGTATACTATGTGGTGTGTGTCAGCCAGTATTTCACCATAGGACATTCCAGGCAGACAAGGTCAGGAGATCTCCCTTGTGCAGCTCGGCAGATAGCAGGGGCCCTGTTTGTGTAACCCAAGGATTAAAGCGCTTTATCCACAATCACAGCTCAGGGTTTTATGACACAAGTTTTTTCGTGAGTCTGCACTTTTTTTTTTTACTTTTTTTTTTTTTTTTTGTTTGATGATGTGGACCCCACTAGTTTGTTGGATCCATTGCACTAATAATAGTATTGCATAGAGAGTGTATATAATATACACTCACCGGCCACTTTATTAGGTACACCTGTCCAACTGCACGTTACCACTTAATTTCTAATCAGCCAATCACATGGCGGCAACTCAGTGCATTTAGGCATGTAGACATGGTCAAGACAATCTCCTGCAGTTCAAACCGAGCATCAGTATGGGGAAGAAAGGTGATTTGAGGCCTTTGAACGTGGCATGGTTGTTGGTGCCAGAAGGGCTGGTCTGAGTATTTCAGAAACTGCTGATCTACTGGGATTTTCACGTACAACCATCTCTAGGGTTTACAGAGAATGGTCCGAAAAAGAAAAACCATCCAGTGAGCGGCCGTTCTGTGGGCGGAAATGCCTTGTTCATGCCAGAGGTCAGAGGAGAATGGGCAGACTGGTTCCAGCTGATAGAAAGGCAACAGTGACTCAAATAGCCAACCGTTACAGCCAAGGTAGGCAGAAGAGCATCTCTGAACGCACAGTACGGCCAACTCTGAGGCAGATGGGCTACAGCAGCAGAAGACCACACCGGGTGCCACTCCGCTCAGCTAAGAACAGGAAACTGAGGCTACAATTTGCACAAGCTCATCGAAATTGGACAGTAGAAGATTGGAAAAACGTTGCCTGGTCTGATGAGTCTCGATTTCTGCTGCGACATTCGGATGGTAGGGTCAGAATTTGGCGTCAACAACATGAAAGCATGGATCCATCCTGCCTTGTATCAGCGGTTCAGGCTGGCGGTGGTGGTGTCATGGTGTGGGGAATATTTTCTTGGCACTCTTTGGGCCCCTTGGTACCAATTGAGCATGGTTGCAACGCCACAGCCTACCTGAGTATTGTTGCTGACCATGTCCATCCCTTTATGACCACAATGTACCCAACATCTGATGGCTACTTTCAGCAGGATAAGGGGTTTGACCTCTATACCCCCCTCCGATCTCCGTATCGGGCGCCCTGGGTTCCGTATTATGAATAGAGACATGGAGAGAAGGAGCTGCTGCACCTCACACCTATGGCTGACACTGATGCCTCTCGGCTGTACTTACAAACCAACACCAGGATGTTGGTATATAATTTGATCAAACCATATTGCCTCATGTACCATGTGCAGGTCCCCTGGTTCACATGAGTCCCTACACTAACTCACCACCGTGTCGGTCAGCGACCGCTAACCCTGCAAAGTGAGCGCAAGCAGGGTAGGGAGGCCACAGAATGGCTGATATACATATAGGAGGGCCAGAGAGGGTGGTACATGACTCTTACCCTTGGTGTACTTTAAATCCCTCCGAAACAGATTAAATATTTACGCTACTTTACTGACAGCTCTGCGGGGCTGTGTCAGTACAGTAGTGCGGAGGTTGTAACAGTTCCAGAGCTGGATGCGGGGAGTTCCGAATTCTGATCTGTAGAACATCGAGAATGCCCCCATAGGTCTACTTTTGTTTGTCACTCAACTTTGGCAAATATACCAGACTAAGGGTGGGTTCACACTGAGGAATTCTCGCGGATTTTCAGGCGGATGCACATGGAATTCCGCCCGTAAAGAATTAACATTGTGAATGTACATTGGCTTTAATTGGCTTTCCACTTATTTGTTCACACAGCGGAATTTCCGCGCTAAAAAATTCCGCCGCGGATCCGCTTTCCGCCTGAAGAATTGACATGTCCGCTAGAGGAATCCTATAGAAGTCAATTGGGCTTGAATTCTGCTTGAAATTCTGCCTGAATTCCGCTCAAATTCTGCTACTACTCTGCCAGAGCTGAAAAGGCAAGGAATTTAAAGCAGAAAACTTTCTGCCTCAATTCCTCGAGAATTCCTCAGTGTGAACACAGCCTCACAGCTATAACTATGAGACCACGGAATAGAATTTTTGGTTTACTAGGAAAGCTTACTCCTAAGGCCCTATTACACAGCGGTGTTTCGACCTTTCAGGTCAGCGCTCGCTTGCTTCTTGTTCGCTGCAGACGCTATTGCAAAAGCGAGTAAGGGCCAGTTCACACTTAGCAAGATCGTCGGAATTCCGCGGCGGAGATTTCCGCTGCGGAATCCCGCTGCGCTCAGTGTGCTGCTGTAAGTGAATGGAGAGGGCGCGCGCTCATCCGCTTCCTCTCCTTTCCACGGAGCGACGGCCAGCAGACCGTTGCTATCGTTGTAAATTGTTCTACATGTTGAAAGACAAGGATCGACCAACATCGAGCTATTACACCAAGCGATAATCGGCCACAACGATAATCACTTGGTTAATAGGGTCTTTAGTGTTGTTAATAATAATAATAATAATAATAATAATAATAATAATAATAATAATAATATTATTATTATTATTATTATTATTATTATTATTATTATTATTTAAAGGGGGATTTAAGAATTGTGACGACTTACCCGGTGTACAAACTATCCTTAAATGTAGAATATTGCTGAGCACATGGGAGCGGCCAAAGTCCTGAAGGGGTTAACACGACTGTCTGTAGGAGTAAATGTGGAGCCTTAAAATGAATGGATATAACTCTGCTAGGTAATTTGGAACAGCTGGACGTCCCATGGGGGTTAAGTCGAGAATTACGTCAGTTCAAAATGAAATCACCAACTTGAAAAGCCGGTGACTCATCCGTGTGATGGAGCAGAGCCGTCTGGAGAGTCTGTGTGTAGGGTTAGAGGAGGCAATAAAGGTTCTGTGCCCAAGGTAATAGACATAGAGGTTATCTATCACATACTTGTACAACACTGTTATCCACTCTAATGTACTCGGCCTCTTTACTGCCGCTCTCAGGACGGTTTAGCAAATCTTCTATTAATACATGTAAACCAGATTCCAAATACAATCATTTTCTTTCATATCAACTGGTTTCGAAAAGTTATATATTACTTCTAATTAAAAATCTCCAGTCTTCCAGTACTTAACAGCTGCTGTATGTCCTGCAGGAAGTGGTGTATTCTCTCCAGTCTGACACAGTGCTCTCTGCTGCCACCTCTGTCCATGTCAGGAACTGTCCAGAGCAGCAGCAAATCCCTATAGAAAACCTCTCCTGCTCTGGACAGTTCCTGACATGGACAGAGGTGGCAGCAGAGAGCACTGTGTCAGACTGGAGAGAATGCACCACTTCCTGCAGGACATACAGCAGCTGATGAATACTGAAAGACTGGAGATTTTTTAAAATAGAAGTAAATTACAAATCTATATAACTTTCTGAAACCAGTTGATTTGAAAGAAAAAGATTTTCCCGGAAGGTCCTGCGCGGTCGGTCATGTTATACATGGAGAATTGGTGCATTCTGCTGTAGATTTATTGTCCACAAACCCAGATGGAACCTCCCCAGGGAATCCAGGCACATGGCTTTATTACAGTGACTGCAGAGCAGCGCTTCTTTATGTTTGAGCGGAGCGCTCCTGATCCTGAGTAAGGCAACTGCATTAAAATGACTATGCCTTCCCCTGGGGGTTACAGGTCAGGGACGTTACGGCCACCAGCTGAACGTCACTGTATTCACCAAAAACACTGCTTTAAAAAAACTATTTTATATATATAGAGCCAGCATATTCTTCATCACATTACAATTCTGGGCTTCATTTATAGACTAAATCAGATAAGATATATATACATATATATATATATATATATATATATATATATATACCCCCTACCCCCACTCCCTGTTGTCTGATATACTCTGCACCTCATCAACAACAAGGGCTTCTCCATTAACATCTCAGGCCGCAGTAATAGAGAAGCCCCTGGGGGAACTACAAGTACCATCATAACCAAACACCTAAATGCAGTCCCCTCTATTACCTCTGTGGCCGTATTTAACTCAGTAAGAGGGAGAGAAGTACTAGCACTCGGCCTGTGACAGGATATACAGTGGTGCCTTGGATTAGGAGCATAATTCGTTTCAGGACGGCGCTTGTAATCCAAATCCACCCATAAGAAATCACTGATATGCAGACAATTGGTTCCACACCCCAAAAATAATTATTTTTATTCTGAATAACATGTAAAACAAATGAAACAAACGTTCAGAAACAGCAGAATATGAGATATTATAAGTTACTGTACAGTATAGCAATCAGCATGTGGTGTATAATATATAGTAACTGTATAACTCTGATAACACAGCAGCTGGATATGTGATATATAAGTTACTGTACAGTATAGCAGCATGTAGTGTATAATGTATAGTAACTGTATAACCCTGATAACACAGCAGCTGGATATGTGAGATATAAGTTACTGTACAGTATAGCAATCAGCATGTGGTGTATAATGTATAGTAACTGTATAACCCTGATAACACAGCAGCTGGATATGTGAGATATAAGTTACTGTACAGTATAGCAGCATGTGGAGTATAATGTATAGTAACTGTATAACCCTGATAACACAGCAGCAGCTGGATATGTGATATATAAGTTACTGTACAGTATAGCAGCATGTGGTGTATAATGTATAGTAACTGTATAACTCTGATAACACAGCAGCTGGATATGTGATATATAAGTTACTGTACAGTATAGCAATCAGCATGCGGTGTATAATGTATAGTAACTGTATAACCCTGATAACACAGCAGCTGGATATGTGATATATAAGTTACTGTACAGTATAGCAATCAGCATGTGGTGTATAATATATAGTAACTGTATAACCCTGATAACACAGCAGCTGGATATGTGATATATAAGTTACTGTACAGTATAGCAATCAGCATGTGGTGTATAATATATAGTAACTGTATAACCCTGATAACACAGCAGCTGGATATGTGATATATAAGTTACTGTACAGTATAGCAGCATGTGGTATATAATGTATAGTAACTGTATAACCCTGATAACACAACAGCAGCTGGATATGAGATATATAAGTTACTGTACAGTATAGCAATCAGCATGTGGTGTATAATGTATAGTAACTGTATAACCCTGATAACACTGCAGCAGCTGGATATGTGATATATAAGTTACTGTACAGTATAGCAGCATGTGGTGTATAATGTATAGTAACTGTATAACCCTGATAACACAGCAACTGGATATGTGATATATAAGTTACTGTACAGTAAAGCAGCATGTGGTATATAATGTATAGTAACTGTATAACCCTGATAACACAACAGCAGCTGGATATGAGATATATAAGTTACTGTACAGTATAGCAGCATGTGGTATATAATATATAGTAACTGTATAACCCTGATAACACAGCAGCTGGATATGAGATATATAAGTTACTGTACAGTATAGCAATCAGCATGTGGTATATAATGTATAGTAACTGTATAACCCTGATAACACAGCAGCTGGATATGTGATATATAAGTTACTGTACAGTATAGCAGCATATGGTATATAATGTATAGTAACTGTATAACCCTGATAACACAGCAGCTGGATATGTGATATATAAGTTACTGTACAGTATAGCAGCACGTGGTGTATAATGTATAGTAACTGTATAACCCTGATAACACAGCAACAGGTTGTAGATACAGGATGAAGATGCAGATCCCCATAATGCAGTAGTGTATTATAACAGGCTAGAATAGAGAGGCAGGGTCGCTGTCAGAGATCTGTGTGGTCACATGACAGCAATGGGGTAGGGGGTGGGTTCAGCATGGACCAATCAGAAAGTGAGAATCACAGCTGTGCAGGAGGACAGAGACAGACACTTTATATACAGCAGTGTAAGTGGTGGAGTGTAAGTGCAGGCACATTATAGCAGCAGTGTGTATAGCTGAGTGTGAGTGCAGGCCCATTATAGCAGCAGTGTGTATAGCTGAGTGTGAATGCAGGCACATTATAGCAGGAATGTAGAAGATGGAAAACACAAGGGCGGACAGAGACTGCAGGGAGCATGAAGGAATGAGCAGGACAGATGTGGGCACAGTATAGCAGCCCTCTCTGTCAGGGGAGAGAAGGATAACAGTTATGAAGAGATTACCTCCACAGTCCTGTCCCCTGATGCATGGAAGGTGAGGGAGACTTCCTGGGTCAGAGTACAGAACTGTAGACCCCACTATGCTGATCATGCCCCTCTCCCACTCCCCCTCCCACCCAGTACAGGGAGCTCTTAAACCAAAGCAATACTCTTAAACCAAGTTACAATTCTGAAAAACTGTGAGCTCTTAAACCAAAACGCACTTAATCCAAGTAACTCTTAAACCAAGGTACCACTATATCTTCATTTATTCCTCATAACCTCCATCCTTCCAGGAGTTCCCCGCACTCCAGGCTGCTACACAATCTATAAAGAAATGAATGTAGAATGACAAATGATAAAAGTATTCGTGGATCCGTGGCACTTTCTTTCTTCTACATTTGTATGAGGTCATTTTCTTCCCAGTACTGACAGGCTGGATAAGTATCTACACTATTGTCAGACAGGTGAGTAATCTGACAGACCAAACCATAGTAGACTAACTATCTCTCCACGTACACCAAGTGTCTACAAGATACCGGGCAGAGAGATGAGTAAGAATATACAGCACGCTCTGGTACTTGGGTGTAAGAAATGCCTGGTTCACATCTCTACATACTGTGGTGTTTCCAAGTGCTAAAGAGTAAAACTGCTGGTGTAATTATATAATGCAATGTAATGTAAAGAGAGGCATATGTGATGAATGACGACTTAAAAGTGTACCTGTCGTTACAACTTTCAAAATCTAAATCAACAGTAGATGTGATATAAAGTAAGTTTGCAATTTACATTCATATTTTATTTTTTTTTGTTATCATTGAAAACACGGCACTTCCTGTTTGCTGACTATCTTTTTCCCAAAAAAACAGGAAACAGTCAGAAAACAGGAAGTCCTGTGTATCCCAGGACATCTGAGCGCTAGCAGTCATGTGATTGATGGACACATTGAGCTGTGACTCTCTGTACTGGCCTAAATTCATGTGTTTAGTCTTTTTTTTTTTCTTTAACCAGCCTTCAGGAGACTGGACCTGCATATAGTAAGTATAGTTGTTATATAGCTGCCTTCAGGAGACTGGACCTGGATACAGTAAGTATAGATGTTATATAGCTGCCTTCAGGAGACTGGACCTGGATACAGTAAGTATAGTTGTTATATAGCTGCCTTCAGAAGACTGGACCTGGATACTGTAAGTATAGCTGTTAGCAGCCTTCAGGAGACTGGACCTGGATACAGTAAGTATAGCTGTTATATAGCTGCCTTCAGGAGACTGGACCTGGATACAGTAAGTATAGCTGTTAGATAGCAGCCTTCAGGACACTGGACCTGGATACAGTAAGTATAGCTGTTATATAGCAGCCTTCAGGACACTGGACCTGGATACAGTAAGTATAGCTGTTAGATAGCAGCCTTCAGGAGACTGGACCTGGATACAGTAAGTATAGCTGTTATATAGCAGCATTCAGGAGACTGGGTCTGGATACAGAAAGTATAGCTGTTAGATAGCAGCCTTCAGGACACTGGACCTGGATACAGTAAGTATAGCTGTTATATAGCTGCCTTCAGGAGACTGGACCTGGATGCAGTAAGTATAGCTGTTATATAGCTGCCTTCAGGAGACTGGACCTGGATACAGTAAGTATAGCTGTTATATAGCTGCCTTCAGGAGACTGGGCCTGGATATAGTAAGTATAACTGTTATATAGCTGCCTTCAGGAGACTGGACCTGGATACAGTAAGCATAGCTGTTATATAGCTGCCTTCAGGAGACTGGACCTGGATACAGTAAGTATAGCTGTTATATAGCTGCCTTCAGGAGACTGGACCTGGATACAGTAAGTATAGCTGTTATATAGCTGCCTTCAGGAGACTGGACCTGGATACAGTAAGTATAGCTGTTATATAGCTGCCTTCAGGAGACTGGACCTGGATATAGTAAGTATAGTTGTTATATAGCTGCCTTCAGGAGACTGGACCTGGATATAGTAAGTATAGTTGTTATATAGCTGCCTTCAGGAGACTGGACCTGGATACAGTAAGTATAGCTGTTATATAGCTGCCTTCAGAAGACTGGACCTGGATACTGTAAGTATAGCTGTTAGCAGCCTTCAGGAGACTGGATCTGGATACAGTAAGTATAGCTGGTATATAGCAGCCTTCAGGAGACTGGACCTGGATGCAGTAAGTATAGCTGTTATATAGCTGCCTTCAGGAGACTGAACCTGGATACAGTAAGTATAGCTGTTATATAGCTGCCTTCAGGAGACTGGACCTGGATACAGTAAGTATAGCTGTTATACAGCAGCCTTCAGGAGACTGGACCTAGATACAATAAGTATAGCTGTTATATAGCAGCCTTCAGAAGACTGGACCTGGATACAGTAAGTACAGCTGTTATATAGCTGCCTTCAGGAGACTGGACCTGAATGCAGTAAGTATAAGTGTTATATAGCAGCCTTCAGGAGACTGGACCTGGATACAGTAATTATAGCTGTTATATAGCAGCCTTCAGGAGACTGGACCTGGATATAGTAAGTATAGTTGTTATATAGCTGCCTTCAGGAGACTGGACCTGGATACAGTAAGTATAGCTGTTATATAGCTGCCTTCAGAAGACTGGACCTGGATACTGTAAGTATAGCTGTTAGCAGCCTTCAGGAGACTGGACCTGGATACAGTAAGTATAGCTGGTATATAGCAGCCTTCAGGAGACTGGACCTGGATGCAGTAAGTATAGCTGTTATATAGCTGCCTTCAGGAGACTGAACCTGGATACAGTAAGTATAGCTGTTATATAGCAGCCTTCAGGAGACTGGACCTGGATACAGTAAGTATAGCTGTTATATAGCAGCCTTCAGAAGACTGGACCTGGATACAGTAAGTACAGCTGTTATATAGCTGCCTTCAGGAGACTGGGCCTGGATACAGTAAGTATAGCTGTTATATAGCAGCCATCAGGAGACTGGACCTGGATACAGTAAGTATAGCTGTTATATAGCTGTCTTCAGAAGACTGGACCTGGATACAGTAAGTATAGCTGTTATATAGCTGCCTTCAGGAGACTGGACCTGGATACAGTAAGTATAGCTATTATACAGCAGCCTTCAGGAGACTGGACCTGGATACAGTAAGTATAGCTGTTATATAGCTGCCTTCAGGAGACTGGACCTGGATACAGTAAGTATAGCTATTATACAGCAGCCTTCAGGAGACTGGACCTGGATACAGTAAGTATAGCTGTTATATAGCAGCCATCAGGAGACTGGGCCTGGATACAGTAAGTAGAGCCTTTATATAGCTGCCTTCAGGAGACTGGACCTGGATACAGTAAGTATAGCTGTTATATAGCAGCCTTCAGGAGACTGGACCTGGATACAGTAAGTATAGCTGTTATATAGCTGCCTTCAGGAGACTGGACCTGGATACAATAAGTACAGCTGTTATATAGCTGCCTTCAGGAGACTGGACCTGGATACAGTAAGTATAGCTGTTATATAGCTGCCTTCAGGAGACTGGACCTGGGTTCAGATTTGTTTCCCAACATGATAACAACAAAAATAATGAATGTATGTTGCAAATTTGCTTTATTTCACATCTACTGCTGATTTAGATTTTAAAAGTTATAATGACAGTGATACTTTAAAGAGTCACTGTCACAAAAAAAAAAAACATGTCAGAGAGACAAAGTTTTTATCAGTCTGAGTTGGCCGAGCTGAATTGCATTGCAGCATAAGTGCGATAAATTGTCATTGTGTATTCAACCATCTCGTAAAAAAAAAAATTAGCAATCCACTTCTGGCAGAACCGACTGACCGCAGCTTTAAAAACTCAGCACTTTAGTGAAAGGTGAAAATAGCAAAGTAGAGGTGTCACTTCAGGCCAAGTATTTGTGAAACATTTACAATTCTTTAAGGATTCCAATTTTCCAGGCTCACTCCCTTGTCGGCTATTATCTTTCACAGTAAATTCTTATGATGCTGGACTTGACCCTAAAGTTTAAGGTCATACTATATGTATATGCTTAGATTTAGATACTTTTCATTGAACAACTTTTTACATTGTTAAAGGGGTTCTCCGATTAATACTTCCTTGTCCCCTAGCCACAGGATAGGGGGTCTGACTTCCGTGCACTCCAGTGATCTCCAGATCGCCCCCTTCCCCTGGCACCTTTATTTTGAATAAATATGCAGGTCGAGACATGACCCATGACTCTATTCATTCTCTATAGAGCCGCTGGAAAGAGCCAAGTGCTGTACTCGACTCACTTCGGTGACTCCATAGAGAATGAATAGAGCCACAGGTCTCGTGCCGACCCGCATCTGTATTCAATACAAAGGAGCCGGACATCCCCCTTCCCGATCTTGCAGTTTTTATTTTAGCCACTAAGCTTAAAACTAAGGGCACTATTATATGCCCAATAAGTCTGAATTGAGCAGATAACAATCAACATTTTCAAAAAAATCATCGGCTGCCAGCTGCACAGCGCTACGTGTAATAGGCTGACGGCTAATGACAGTGTAAAATAAATAATAAATATGTATACTTGCCTATCCAGGCTCCCTCTATGTCTTGCTGCTTTTTCCCTGCTCACCACAGCCATTGCTAAAGCCCCTGAAGCAATCATTGGCTGTGGTGCTGTACCATCCTTGCCAGTGATTGGCTGAGCGGCCTGTCACTGCAGATCGGGGTCAGAAGTGTCAGCAGTAGCTGTAGTGTGCGGGCAGAAGTCAGTAGGATACTGAGGGGCCAGGAGAGGTAAGTACAACTTTATTATTTTTTATATGTGCAGCACAATCATCGCTAATAAATATATATCTATAAGGCAGCAGCTGGAAAAGTCTGTAATGGTGTATATAGATTGCCCGGGGAGCCCATAAGGGATAACAGAAGACAGGACGAAGCGACGGCCAGCAGACTGTTTTTATTGTTGTAGTTTTTACCAACATGTTGAGAGACAAGGATCAGCTGACATTGCACACGTTGGCTGTCCACTGCCTTTTAAGACTAGCTATTACACCAAACAACTACTGGCCGTAATGGCTAATGATCGGACAGATACAGACAATAATCTCTTGGTGTAATAGGGCCTTTACTCTTTGGCCCAGGGAGAAGTTATACGGGGCGACGGAGAGGCGCTGTCAGTGATCGCTTGATCCTCGTTCCCTGCTCACTGCCTGCGCTATTACTCGCGTCGGCAGCAAGCAGGTGAGAGTCGGGGGGAGGGGCGAAGGGAGCTGTGGGGGGGGCTTCCCGGGTGATTGCTTGCACGTCCAGGCAGCCCATAGCAGATAGCAGCGATCTGCTGCCTCCTATTCCGTGGAGCGACGGCAGCAGATCGCTGCTATATGTCATTTGTCTTTCAACATGTTGAAAGACAAACGACAGCAACGATCAGCTGACAACATTGATGTCAGCTGATCGTTGCCTCCTATTACACAAGACGATTATCGCCCATAACAGCCGATAATCGCTTTGTTTAATAGGACTTCCAGCTAGATCCCCTTATACTTACCTGATCCCGCCGAGTCCCGCTGCCGGAGCCGGTCCCAGGATGGAGATATCCCGGTCAGAAACCGGCGCTCATCAGAGATGAGTTCGGCTCTATTGATTCTCTATGGGCGCCGGACCTCTCTCCATCCCGGAGACCGGCTCCGGCAGCGGGACTCGGCGGGATCAGGTAAGTATAAGGAGATCTAGCTGGGGTCGGGAGCCTGTCACCCCGGCACAGGGGGTGACAGGTCTCCTTTAAGTTGAGACTTCATGTCCTGTAGACCTGCCATTGTTCTTCCCTTAAACACAAACAGGAGTGCAGTGAAAGGTAACACCAGTATATAGATAATAAAGGTACAGCCAATAGTTGTTGTCCATCAGGCTTGCTGTAAAGCATATCACTAAATGCTGTTAAACACAGCTTAGGCAAGATGGCCCCCCCTCCCAATGATAATCTACTAATAATATAAAATCATTACAATCAGAAAATAAAAAAAGGACCGGGTGGCGGTCCAAAAAAAGGGGTCGCACTACCGCCACCTCTGCACCAGCGCCAATCCATTAAGGTGTAACACCCAAAGCAATGTACCTGATGTTACAGTCACTTCAGGAAGAGCCCCAGCCAGATCTCCGCCCCCTATAACAATGTACAGAAAGTAAAATAAAATAAAAAAATACAGTCAGAAAATAGAAACAGATTAGAATAAAAAGAAGTTTTGTATCTGATTCTAATCAGTAAATGAAAATCTAAGTGACACCTTCCCTTTAACAAAAGCCCCGTTACAAATCCCAGAATGCAATACATGTGATTTCCATAAATAATCCTATATATACAATAGACATTTGTGCCGTATTCTTCTAGTCGGCATTTACACACACAATGAAGATGGCGAGAAAATCTTTGACTTTTTACTTGCATGGCTTCTTGTTTCTTGAAGAAAGGGTCAGGCTGCCTCTGAGTTTGGGGTCAGCTGTGCGCTCCCTTCCTTACAATCCTCTATTCCACTCTTGGCAGGATTCTGCATGGCGTCTTCTGTCACCAAATATGGTCAGTGAGAGGATTCCGGCCTGTGGGAGTTTGGATTCCGCCCAAACCAAAGCCTGCGGAGTTCTGGTTGTAGAGCTCCGGACTGTTACATCAATAACTTATGGTAACAATGGAGTTTTCCATAATTGTTTGTTTTACATGATGTACAGGAATCATTCAATTAAACAACGGAACAGTTAGAGACAATATTATGAATTTGTTTTCATATTTTGGGGCAATAAACATGTAATCAGCTGCTATGTATGGAAGGTCACTTGTCATATTTAACATTAAACAAGTTTTTTTACTTCCAAGTTTTACACTTTGTTCTAGCTGCACTTTAAGGTCCAATTACAAGGAGTGATAATCTGTGTAACAAAGTCAATGATCAGCCGATTACGTCCAGACCTAAAATCATCGGTGATGTGCAGCTGATGGCTGACAACTGAATAAACAGTTAAAGGAGAAGTGCGGCAAAAATTTTTTATTAAAGTATTGTATTGCCCCCCAAAAGTTATACAAATCCCCAATATACACTTATTACGGGAAATGCTTATAAAGTGCTTTTTTCCCTGCACTTACTACTGCATCAAGGCGTCACTTCCTGGATAACATGGTGATGTCACTTCCTGGATAACATGGTGATGTCACTTCCTGGATAACATGGTGATGTCACTTCCTGGATAACACGGTGATGTCACTTCCTGGATAACATGGTGATGTCACTTCCTGGATAACATGGTGAGGTCACGACCCAACTCCCAGAGCTGTGCAGCTGTGGCTGCTGGGAAGGATGATGGCAGGGGGACACTGATGGACACAGGTCACTGGAGGGACACTGAGCATCCCCCTGCCATCATCCTCTCCAGCAGCCACAGCCTCTCCAGCAGCCACTGAACTCTCCTTTAATACATTACCCGTTCATGTTCCCTGTACTCTGCATGCTTCCATTGTGTGCTATGGTGAATTTGGATGCGGCCACACACAGATGCGCCCGCATCCCAGTTCAACAGAAATTAAGTTCATCTGGCCGATACTGCAGTACCGGCTAGAATGAACTTCACTGAGAACGGCCATCCTGTAACACTGCGGGGGTCACAGAATAGCCGGTGTCATACGTAGTGTAAACCCGGCCTTAAGCTGAGGCTTAGCATTAGCCCCTAGAAAGGCTAGCACTAACCCCCTCCTCCTTATTACCTCGGTACCCACTGCCACCAGGGGCACAAGGAAAAGCCAGGTACCATCAGATATGGTCAAAAAAAAACAGCCATTCCCAACCCGGGAGTGCCAGGCTGCTGCTGAATGATTTTGTATTTGGCTAAGTAAAGAAAAGAGGGGGGGAGGCATGCAATATTTCAATTAATAATTTTAAAAATAAATTGTGGGCCTCCCCCCTCCCCCTATTTTCCATGTAACAGCCAGCTACAAAACCAAGCAGCAGCAGCCTGGCACTATCAGTTGTAAAATATTTAATTAGAGATAAGTAAACCTCAAGTACACTCAGGTTTGTCCTCCCTGCATTTGGTTACCCGTGGCTAAAGAAGTTGGAAGCCTATGGCTGTATCCATGTTTTCCAGGCAACCCGAGGGCTGCATCCAACTTCTTCAGCCCCCAGTCATCAAATGCTGAGTGTTCAGGTTCGGATGAATTAGAGTGTGCTCAAGGTTCGCTCATTGAAAATAAAAATCTTAAGTGAAAAAAACACCCATAAGAACCCTTGTTGACCCCTTTATTAAATAAATTGTAAAAATAAATAAAAAGGTAGTACTGTCTTTTAAAAAAAAAAAGTTGAGCAACCAGCAACCAGAGACATTGATATTTAGTCTACTGTCACTATTAGGGGGTCTTAGCACATGAAGCTGTTTTTACTTCTATTGTTATCAGCTGCTGTATGTCCTGCAGGAAGTGGTGTATTCTCTCCAGTCTGACACAGTGCTCTCTGCTGCCACCTCTGTCCATGTCAGGAACTGTCCAGAGCAGGAGAGGTTTTATATGGGGATTTGCTGCTGCTCTGGACAGTTCCTGACATGGACAGAGGTGGCAGCAGAGAGCACTGTGTCAGACTGGAAAGAATACACCACATCCTGCAGGACATACAGCAGCTGATAAGTACCGGAAGACTGGAGATTTTTAAATAGAAGTAAATTACAAATCTATATAACTTTCTGACACCAGTTGATTTGAAAGAAAAATATCCCCACATGTAAGATATAAATAAAATTTTTGCTGGTTGAATATACACTACTATGTGAAAAAATATAATAGTGCCTTAGAATTGTGCCTAGAATTATGATTTAATACTTAATAGTAATGGGATTTCCAAGACTTTCCAAAGTTCCTTTATAAGATTCTTCTAATTCCTTTAAAGTCTCTGATTTGTTTACTAGAACAAAAAACATCTTTCATGGAAACTCCCCTTATTATTATGGAGTAAATTCAGGAATTTGTGGGGGATTTTCCAGTATCCAAATGATAGAAGAATAAATGAGCAGTTATTCCGCATCTCCCATGAACGGCGTTGTCTGTTCGGAGCGGTCACCGATGAGATGTAATATTATTTGTGTTATGGAATATTCTTATATTATGCAGAGAATTGTGTGGGCAATGCGAAAGTCTCACTATAAAGTCTGTTGCATCACTATAAAATACATTACAACTTACACCGTGAAAAATAAAATATTAGCTGTGAAGCTATACAAATTAATTTATGGTTATACCTTAAAGGGGTTATCCACCTAAGAGCGAAAAAAAATTACATACTAGCCGGTCTTACTCACCAAGCTCCCCTGAGTATTTTGAGCCGTCTCCTGTCTTTGTAGCTGCTGCCATTCCTGAGTTACAAGTTTTTCTAAAAGCCGGGCTATATCCAAGATGGCGCCGGCCAGGAAACTACATTTCCCATCATGCATCTCTCTGATTGGTCCATTTGTGTACTCGCCCCCTTAGCTTTCTTTCCTGCCCACTGCTGTCATCACATCACCCCAATATGTATTCCACACTAGCTGATGATGTAGCAGAGCTGACGCACACAAGGTGTAGCTATGGGCTGCATAAGGGGGTGGGGGGTGTAGTGTAGGTTTAGATTTCTGCTTCCTGACTGTGAATGATAAAATTCTAGTTCGATCCAGACTCTAAGAACATCTATAACACTCACAATATAGAGAGATGTGACACAAAGACAGGTTCATATGTCTGCCTTCACTGACAGCAAGCAGAGATAGAACTATACCTTTTCATATTACAAAGACCTAGGCTCAGGGACACATGTAAGTCTATGGTAAGCAGCACAGGTGCATGGAGATGACGCAGATGATGTTCTCCGGGGGTTGGGTTACCAAGTCAATAGAAAGCTAATCCAGCCCCCAGGGAGGAGATCACATGTCCTGTGTCTACAAAGGGAGGGGGAAGAGGGAGCTGAGCGTGGTCAGAGTGGACCCAGGGTAGAGGACTTTAAACATCCAGAGTGTATAAGAAAAAGAGAAAAACAGGAAAAGGGTACAAGACAGGTTATACATGTATATTAGACGTAGGGTGGTATTGGGAAGGGGGATTGTTTAGAATATTGTTTTTGTTACCCGGATAACCGCCTTAAAGCAAATGTACCACTAGTACAGCTCTTTTTTGTTTTTTTTCATGAACAGACCGGCGCTGGCACAGGGTTGCCGCTGCAGTGGTCCCTTTTTTAAATCGCCACCTGGTTCCCGGACATGGCGCCAGTCTATTACTGAGAACAGGCCGGAGTAGCAGGCCAGATTAACCCCCACCCAGATTATACCCAGGTATAGATTGGCCTAGGCCAGAGTATACCCCGGGGTGTAAAATAGCCTAGGCCACACTATATCCTTCAAACCCAGTGGCGTAGCTACCATAGAGGCAGGGTAGGCAGTTGCTATGGGGCCCGTGCAGGAGGGGGGTCCAGGGGAGAAGGTAAGAGCGTGTGTCCTTCTGCTTAACCCTTTATGTACTGCAGTGTGTAAGTGACCCAGTGTTTACTTACATGCTGCAACACAAAAAATGTGCAGTACTTTGTGTTGTGCGTAGGGGAGGGGGACCTCTTAAATTTTTTTGCTATGGGGCCCCGTGAATCCTAGCTACGCCCCTGTTCAAACCCTTAATGTTTTCACTTCACTGGTTTTCTCACACTGTCTCTCATTTGTTAAAGAGTGCGCTATCTCTTGTCCCTGCAGGACTTCCGGGTCACCTGATCGGTGTACGTTACTTCATGTGCTGATCGGCTGAAGAGCCTTGATACATCTTGCACAATTTATGGCTTAGGTGTTCAGTTTTTTTTTCATCCTTTTTTTCAAACAAACAAAAAAATGGTTTAAAAAACAGCTCAAAGCGCGTTTCAACCGCGTTTTTGTGCACACTAAAAAAATGGATGCATTTTGATCCGATTTTTTTATTATGGTAGTCAATAAAACAACAGATCAAAACGGAGGAACACAAATGCATCCGTCTTCTTTTTTTTTTTTCAATAAAAAATCAGACTGCAAAAAACGCAATGTGAGACCAGCCTTGGCTGAAAAGTTACGCTAGGGTAGGATTTTGCACAAAAACTGAAAATTCGCACATGATAAATTTATGGGAAAAAAGTCGTTAATGGAACACTACGCCCCCTCCCAGTGCAAACATTGAAAAAAGGCGTAGGCAGTGGAATCTGATGGAAAATAGTGTAAAAACCTTAATAAATCTTAAACAGATTTTTATGAAGTCACAAAATCTCCTTATTAGCAAAATAAAAAAAAAAAAAAAAAAAAACACAATGATAAATGTCACCGATGTGTTTAGAATTGTAGTATTTCCATCAATGGCTTCTCACTTATCTCACCAGACAAAGCTGAATCCCCAATAAAATGTTGAAGAATTAAAGGGGTTATCCAGCTCTATAAAAACATGGCCACTTTTCCCCTCTCTCGTCTCCAGGTTGGGTGCGGTTTCAAACTCAGTTCCATTGAAGTAAATGGAGCTTAATTGCAAACCACACCTGACCTGGAGACAAGAGAGCGGGAAAAGTGGACTTTTTTGTGTAGCGCTGGATAACCCCTTTAGGGTGCGTTCACACCTACAGGATCTGCAGCAGATTTGATGCTGTGTTCAGTTATTTAAATGAAATCTGCTGCAGAAAATCAGCTGCAGATCCTGTAGGTGTGAACGCACCATTAAAGAGGAACTCCGGGCTGGGTTCATTTTCAGTGTACGGCCGGGGAAGGGGTGGATATAGAAGCCACCGGTCACTTACCTCCCCGGTTCCATCGCCGGGTCCCGGATCAAGTTACCCCCTTCTCCAGTCCGGCTGCTGCTTACTGGTCTGAGCTGCGGCTTGAGACGTGACATCTCAAGGCAGCTCAGCCATTTAGTGGCCGAGGCGGGACCCCGGTAAATGGCTGAGCTGCCTTGAGACATCACGTCTCATGCCGCAGCTCAGACCAGGAAGCAGCAGCCGGACAGGAGAACGGGGCGGCACGATAAGTGGTAAGAGGTAAGTGGTAAGAGGTAAGTGAACGGCGGCTTCTATATCCACCCCCTCCCTGGCCGTACACTGAAAATGACCCCCACCCGGAGTACCCCTTTAATAGAAAACCACACCCCCTCCCAGTGCAAACATTGAAAAAAGGCGCAGGCCTGGGACACTGTGAACGCACTACTGCACCCAGCTAGCTCCGCTCTATAGAAAACAAGTCGGTCATTGAGAATCCACTGCTTTGCCATTTGCCCTGAATACTGAGCACATGGTTCTCCAACCCGCTATGAATAAGTGTTTGTGAGATTTTCTTATCTTTAGGTGGTTTTCTTCCCGGACAACAATCTGATTTATTCTTCAGCTCCGTCTTTGCTTTGAAAACGTGTGGAAACCGATCTGAGCTCCAAAGATTTCCATGGTGAATCGGAAAACTATCTTGTGATTTTAGCCTTTGTCTCCTCTTCTATATATTTACTCCAAAATATAGAAAGAGATGCATTAAAAAAACACAACTATATTTACACTTACATATTTCTAATGGGAACAATTAATTTGGTCCCAAAAAAAAAAAAAAAAAGGAAAAAATTCCAAGAGACAGCCAGAGATGAGAGAACCCTGACATTTCGCAGTAAAGTCTTTTGTAATCTCAAACATCAGGTGACAGCATGGAAATAAGAATGGGGCGCAGTCTGCCTCTCGTCAACCTGGATTCTTTTTTTCCTAAATTTACACTTTTTCTTTACAGCAAAAAGACTAAAAACTTAGGGTACTATTACATGGAACGATAATCGGCCGAATCGGCCCTATCCGGCCGATTATATATCTGTGTAATAAATACAATGATCAGTCGATGACAGCGATCATCTGCTGATCATTGATATAGGTTTGGACCTATAACTGTCGGGTACATGTAATAGCGGTGTGTGGGGCCGGCAGCGGACGATATGCAAAGTACATACATTACCTATCCATGGTCCAGGGCTCCTCTTGCGGTGGTCTTCTCCCCGGGTCCCGCGCGCTCCAGCTTCAGAGCGGCCTGCTCCAGATGACAGGCCGCTCAGCCAATCACAGGCCAGGACTGCCGAGGATAGTGATTGGCTGAGCGGCCTGTTAGCTGGGACAGGCCGCTCTGAAGCTGCAGAGCGCGGGACCCGGGGAGAAGCAGAGCGCAAGAGGAGCCCTGGACCATGGATAGGTAATGTATACAGTTGGGATGGTGCGTTCACACCTACAGGATCTGCAGCTGATTTTCTGCAGCAGATTTCATTTAAATAACTGAACACAGCATCAAATCTGCTGCAGATCTGCTGCAGATCCTGTAGGTGTGAACGCACCCTAAGCAAGGACTGCAAAGACATCGGTAACGTTATCCATGCAGACCTTGTAAGGCTATGTTCACACTGCGTTTTTGCAATCATTTTTTTTTTCATACGTTTTTTGCAAAAAACGGATGAAAAAAACAGATGCATTCGTGTGCATCCGTTTTGATCCGTTTTTCCATTGACTTCCATTGTAAAAAAAAAGGATCAAAACGGATCCGTTTTTTTTTTTACGGACACAAAAACGTAGCTGACACTACTTTTGTGTCCATTTAAAAAAAAACGGATCCATGTTGATCCGTTTTTTTTTACAATGGAAGTCAATGGAAAAACGGATCAAAACGGATGCACACAAATGCATCAGTTCTTTTTATCCGTTTTTCATCCGTTTTTGCAAAAAACGGATGGAAAAAACGCAGTGTGAACCTAGCCTTAATCGACTATCGGGCCGTGTAATAGGCCCAGGAAACGAGCACCAATTAGCAGATCGGCGTTCGTTTACAGTTATTATCGGGCCCCCATCGGCCCATGTAATAGGACTCTAAGAAATTGCTAAAGTTTTATTCAGGTGTACAAAAAAATCAACAAACTAAGGCTGGGTTCACACTGCGTTTTTGCTGACCGTTGTTTATGGGGGGACTGTCCCCTACTATCCAGAGCAGCAGCAAAGCCCATAGAAAACCTCTCCTGCTCTGGACAGTTCCTGACATGGACAGAGGTGGCAGCAGAGAGCGCTGTGTCAGACCGGAGAGAATACACCACTTCCTGCAGGACATACAGCAGCTGATAAGTACTGGGAGACTGGAAAATCTTTAATAGAAGTAAATTACAAATCTCTGGCACTTGCTGGGACCTGTTCATTTTAATGATTTTTTTTTTTTAGACAACCCATAAATTTCACATCCCCTGTTGATTTAGATTTTGACAGTTATAACAACACTTCAGATGATATGTCTGCCAGCAGGAATATGGTGTGCCATCGCTCCACATGC